>NW_009916040.1:12222-19865 GCF_000696875.1 Nestor notabilis
TCCTGAAACATTGAGAGCTTGCAGAATCATCTTTTAAGTGTAAACCCATGACTACAAATGATGCCTCCCCATCCAATATATCACAGCCTGTATGACAGGGAGATCCAAGCAATTTTTTAGCTTGCCTCCCCAGAGGCCAAAGTGTGAAAATGTAAGCTATTTTTATAACTTTTTTAAAGGCATGGTTTGAAATATGCACATACTTTTCCTTTAGGCAGTGACACAGTAGTATGATTGGTGCATATTGTTCTGTTTCTACAGCTTTGCTTTGCTTTTCATTCACCTGTCTCTGCAATATAGTTCCAGCCCTTCACAGATTTCCCATAGGTAAACATAAATGTCAATGCCGTATATCTGATGGATGCAAAACCAACTCAGGATCGTTATCTCCCAAAACACTTGTTCCTAGACAAAGGCAATCAACTTCAAAAGAAACAAAAAATTTTCTTCCTTTAAAAGCATTTGTCCCATGCATTGCATAACCAAGGTCCAACCAATTATTTCCTACAACATAACCCTAAACTTGGTCAGAGAAGTAAGTTGTCCTAAGGACATTATTGCTAGTATTTTTTCCTGCAAACACAACAACTGGAATGAAAATCTAAGTCTGAATAGGACAAAATCAGGGTACTAAAACTGGTAGCATAGATTTCATCCTTTCTGCATTGAAATGACAAAACTGACTCATCCAGAAGACACAGGAGGGGAAGAGATCAGAGTGGCAGACACTTGTGATTTGTGCCATTGTGAAAGAGATTCTGAACTGTCTGATTCACTTTCAGCACTGTCACATTAAACTCAAAGAGGCAGAGAAACTCTTCTGACATGTCCTCTCACCTCTCCGTAAAGTGGGGAGAGAGCCTTTTGCAGCAAAATCTTACACTGGGTCCTGGCCATTAAGAAGCATTCAGGGCTAGAAACAGACTGTTTGACTGGAGGGACAGAACCGCTGCCACCTTTGCTGGCCCAGGGACACCAATTTGTTCCCCAGGCTTCTCATCTTCTCCTTGGATACATCCCCTTGACCTACCTCCTCTCCTTAGTTACATCTCCTATGTTCAGGGAGGGTATTTTCTTCCCGTGTCACTTCATTCTTCCCTGCTTTCCCTTCTGCAAGCTCTTCAGTGAAGGCTTGGAGGGAAACATGGCCTCTGCCAGCAGCATCAAGGTTGAGCAGTCCTGAAACCTTGCCAATTGGAAGTCAAACATATCATCAAGGCCTTCTTCACATCAGAAAACCCTTTCACCCTAGAAGAGCAAATAGGTATGATTAGTTATACATACATGCAATTCCTACATAGGTTTAGCTTTTCTTCCTTTGCACCACTGAAAAGATTTTTTGCATTTTCCATCATCATGCCCAGTCAGCACTTGCCTTTTGGTGTCCAGATAGATGTAGAGTCTCTAATTAGCAATGTTCTCAGCCTTTTTCTTTCTGCAGTGATGACATTTAAGATCAGAAGATTAGCTCAAATTCTAAGAGCAACATAAAGACCAGCTGAATGCCCAAAGGTGCAAGGAGAGGCAGAGGGGAAAAGAAAGAAGGAATATCTGGGTTCACAGAAGCATGCTTTTATTTGTTGAAGAAGTGTTTATCTTTAAAGTGTTCCAATGCTTTTAACAGTGGTTGACTGGAATTTCAGTCTTACTTTTGAAGTCCTCAAATATACTCTGAAGCAGAGTCAACTTTCTTTATATTGAAAGTATCAAAATAAATGTTGTGTTATTTGGTTTTGTGTTGTTTGTTTGTTTGTTTTCTAATGTGAACACAAATTGTCAATGTACGGAGACTTTTCAGACAGGGCCTCACAACAGTGCTGCTCTCTACCTCTGGAAATTTTGTTTAGAGCTATGCTCTCCAGATTAATTTTCCAAGATTAAACTGATGTTCAAAAGACTCTGTTAACTGTGCTTTATTTTTTTGTTTCGTTTGACCAAAGAAGCTTTTCACCTGTCTGGACAAGCAGAAATTCCACAACTGTTCTTCTCCCATGACAGGTTTTTCATGTGTCTTTTCTGAGAAGTTCCACCTGAAGTTTTGATTTCTTGCCTTCATAGGCAAAACTTGGTGTCTGGATTCTATCTGCTGACACCAGCCTTCACATCACTGCTGAAATTTATTCAGCTAATTGTGCCTTTTTAGTTAATACACCTACATGGAACTAATAAGATAATCAAATTAAAATACTGAGAGGTTCCATGTAACAAAATATACCCTGCCTCACTGTGTTCTTAGATTGACCTTGACAGTAATTGTTTTCCTTAAAGCAATTAATTAGATGGTTGTTGTTCCCTCCAGAAATTCAGTTCTCTTTTGTGATTTAAGAGGTTTGTGAAATATAGCTTCAGTGTTTTGTCAGTCTTTTTCTTCTTCATTTTCACACTGTGCTTTTTCTTCACGGATACTAGTGTAAGGACAAATACCTAATGCAGATGAGAGCTGCTAGGTGAGATGGGTAGTATCCATGTCAGTGGTCACCAGGAAGCTAAGGTCATAAAAACCCAGAACATCTGAATCCCAGAAATAGTACAGATGCAACCAAATAAAAACAAGAACCTGAGACATGACTATGAGGGGAAAAAAATAGAACTTTTCCCATGGAAGCTTTCTTTAGCCAAATGTCCAAAATTATTATGCTGGCTAGAAAAAAAACAAACAATACATATTAACTATGAAGGTTCTTACAGCTGCACAAGGCCATTACAGGGAAATGAGTCACAGTCTTATTTTTTTCCACAGTCTGGACCTTCAAATTAGACCATGCTTTCCATGAAGCACTATGAGGGAAGACACTCCCTCGCAGCTATCATACTGTGCCTCAGAGTCGCTGATTGTGCCTCAGAGTCACTGAACTGATGCTGTCAGGGAATCCAGACAGGGATAATCAAACTTCCATCCCGAGGTTCTGAGGTCACAAACTATTTCAATTGTTCTACGCTTCTCTATCAAGGGATTTCTTTTACTTATTTTTTTTTATTTTCTTTTTTTCCCTAATGCAAAACAATGACATTTTCCATGGCAAAACCTATTTTCTTACTGAAACAGTTTCATCATTTTTTTGCCTCCCTACCTTACTCCTCCTGTCCCTTCTCAAATTCCTAAGGGGAAAAGGCCTTGAGATGAGAGAAGGTTAGCAAGACTCTTGGCAGCCTTATGCATTTAAGGCACTCTTCTACTACTACTACTACAGTACTACAGCACTACAGCTGCTACTACTTCCAGCTGAGGGCCTTTTAGAAATATGTTAGGCCTCAAAGAAGCTATATGTCCACATGTAATTTAAATTCAGTATTTCACCCTCTTGTAGAAAAATTGCAATACATTCTTTGTCAAAAAGGACATCCTCTAGGAAAACAGATTTATGAAGCATTTAGCTTTAAGATAGAGCATCAAAATGTGATATTTTAGAAAATTCTAGCAGGCTGTACTTAGAAAAGAAGCAGTACTTTTAGTCTGCAAAACCTATGGCTAGGAAAGTACATCTCATTCTTTTCTGCCCACTTTATAAACCCTTTTATTTTTAGAAAGGCTCCTAATGTGTGACCCCATATTACATAACCTGAAGCTGTTGATAATCTCTGGCCAAAGACTTGAGGAGTGCTTTCTGTTGTTGGATCCACAAGGTAAATGACCTTTTTTCTTTTCCTGTGCTGAATTTCTGATACAGCTGGTGCAAGTTCAGTGCAGACAGGAGAACAGCAATATATTCTTACAAAAAAGAGGAAAAAAATCCTGAGGAAAAGAAAACGTTTTCCTTATAATTATTTTACATGAAAATTAACAACAGGATATGTTAACATGCATAAAGGCTTTGACCCTTTTAGAATATTCCCTTTACAAAAACATTTTTTGAAAGATGCTTTCCACCACTGACCCTTTTTGAAAGAAACTTTAGAAAGGAAATCTAAAAGAGAGTTTGATCATGCATTTCAGAGAATATAAGGCTGAAAAAAATTCCATATGCTGCTACTTCAAAAAGGCAATAAAATACAGTTCATATTCAGTTTTTCATTAAAAATACAAAGAAACAAATGGCACTAGAAAGTTATGTAAAAGTTGTGCCAGTAAAGCTTTCTTTCTGCCTTGTTCTATCACTTATTCTATATAGGTCATATATTTAACAAAAAAAGAAAGAAATTTGGAAATGTGTCAGTTCTTAATACATTTATCAAGTCTTTTCATACCCTTCTTCATATCCAGACATTTTAGTACCCTAGGTCTCCCTAGGTACACCTCTGAGAGAGGGAGAGAAAACAAAAATATAATTAGCATGCTTTAAAAATTGTGAGTATCTATCAATGTTACCTGGGTTTTCCAAGTAACATATGTATTTAACTAAATTACAGGCTTTCATGAAATAATTGCAGCATTGGGAAGTTTTTAATATGCTTTAGCACACAGAAAACAACTACAACTTTAAAATCCCCGATACAGGCAAATGTTGACCATTGTTACAATGCTCACAACATTCAGCAATGTTCATGCTTCACATTGCTGTGGTTAATGCTGGAGCACAGTGACTGAACAGAACAGCCTAAAACTAAAGCTAAGCATAATGACAAAAAGTTTTTCATGAGAGCCTGAAATATCTGGAGAGGCCAACATGGCAAAATTTTATGGAAGGCAGGATACCCTAATCTGTTGCTCTCCAAAAGGATTTCAGCTTGTTTCAGAATTTCCACAACTTCATAAATATGTGTTACAGAGCTTGTGTGATTGATTGTTTTGTTGTAGTTTTATGCAGAGATTTGCTTTTCAGCCTGCTAATCTATGATCACCACATAAAATATTAAACTGCTTGGTTTTTAATATAGTTACTAGCTAAAGACCTCTTACTGAAAATACTCCTGCTGTCTTATTTGGTGTACAAAGAGTAACTTACCCAGTTCCATGGACAACTGAGAAGTTCACGATAGCATACACAGGGAGTGTATCTCACAGGTCTTATAAATAATTTGAACTCCAAGAAATAAAAAAAAAAAAAATTGTCTATGTTTTAGAAGAAACTGAAGACAATCTGATGCTCACTTTATTTTACAGATGATGTTGCCTCTGCACCAGCTGCAAGTCATCCATTTTCTTGTGTTGTACATGATGTGTAATTATTTATATTACAAAAATATATATTCCAAAAATTAATTCCAGATTGGGCTAAGTATTCATCTATTTCAAAAGGTAACCCTGCTTCGCCCTTCCCCCTCATCCCCCCCGCTCCCTATTTTGAATTTTAATAGTTAACACAGACAGATTGGTCAGTAAGAAATACTATTCCCATGAGAATTGAAGCAGAATAGACTGAACAAACCTAGGATTTAAAACCAGCTGTCCTCTAGCACAGGCTTATTCCTGCATGACAAAATTATCTTCCCTCTCTGACACTGGATGTGAAGTGAAGCGGCCTCTGCTGTGTGTCAAGCTCTGATTAATTATCTTGTGAATTTTGTAATTCCAGCGGCTTGAGCAAGTTTGCATAATTTGTACATAGTGTACCTAGTAAATACAGTACACTGAGCTCATGAACAGGCTCCTATTATTGTTGCATAAAACTATCTGAATAGAGGGTTTATTTTTCAGTGCAGTATTATTAATGCCTTCCCTATTATTGTGTGGCATGAGGAACAGAATGACTTGATCTCCCTTGCTGGCTGCAGGCTTTCAGAAGAGTTCAAACACATATCCCACTCCGTAAATTTAATCTGGTTCAAAACTAAATGCAAACAAATGCAGGTTAAAAAATGTTTTTAAATAGAAACTTTCTGTATCAATCGTCCTGCCCCCATAACAAATCAGTTCCCAGTTAAGACTGACTGTTTTTCACTTTTCTTCACGGATGTTGGAGTCTGAGCTTCCTCTGCCTCAGTATTTTCTGTCTGTCTGTGCAGATATGAGGTTTCCTTTTCAGACAAATCCTAGCTGGTCCCAGGTGGCTTTCTGGTCAAGTGCCCTTCACAAATCTCACCCTGCATCCTGCTAGGTGGAGGCCTTGTATTGGTCTGATGCGTAAGTAAAAGTAAGTGGCATGGGCATAAACCTGGAGTAACTACAGACACCAGCAGTATATGTGAAAACACACATTAAGCTAATTTCAGCCTGTGACCCTGCCTTTTCTCAATGGAAGCTCTGTCTCTGCTTAATGAGGTATGCGTCTGGAGAAATCTGCAACAAACCACATATCCTGCTTAACCAGGCAAAAGGTATGGGAATTAAATAGCAATACACGTTTTTCCTCAGGCCACAAGCATAAACATCCCACTCTTACCCTGAAATATATACATTAATTCTGTATTTGGTGAGAACAGATGACAGTCTCTGCTGTAAGTACTGGGAATCGTGTTGGTAGCATAATGCTCCTGAATAGCCAGGAACCTGCCTCCTGTTCTGTACTGGTGAGGGAAGGGCTCAGTGGGCTGACATAGATTTCACAGCTGTTGAATAATTTGATCTTACAATATAGGCTGCCAGACTAAATAAGCAAATAAATGAGAGAAGAAGAAAAAAATAGTACAAATCCCTACTGTTCAAAATTGTTGGTATACCCCATTGTTTTCCATCAGTTTGTCATGACTCTGTCAGTGCTACACATCTTTACTTCTCACCTGAACAACAGTTACACAGCTGGCTCCCCATCCTTTAGAAATACCAGCTGTGATTTCCCTGTCTCACTCTGGATGTCCACAGTGTTGGCATGCACATCTGAACTAGTCATTAGAGATCTACTGTCAATAGACATCCAGTTAATGCAGTCAGTGGACTTTAGATGCAATTCATCATCTGCAGAAGTAGTCAATGAAGTTTCTTTCATTAGAGCAGGATAAGTACTTCAGATACAGATCCCCAGTGCACAGCTACAGTTGCCTAAATATAGATGTCTAGTGTCATTTTAGGTGCTGTAGTATATCTCCTCGAGTCTCTTACAGCCATTTCAGAAGGAATGAATCTTTTGTAACTTGTCTCAAACATACCAGCATGATGGAGAATTTCATGACGGTGTACGACAGCTCCAAACAGACTCAGGTACCTCTGGTCATGCAACTGCATCTAGACCATAAAGTCAGGTGAGATGAATCCCACTTGTTAGGACAGGAGAACAAGTGAAAACACACGGGGTTTCAGCCTATCTGCCAACCCCAGGACAGAGTCTTCATGTGCCTCAAAGTGGTAGTTGGACTGAGCCTGTGTCACACTACTGACCTTTGGAAATTTTCCTACAAATTTTAGGGAAAAACTCTTTGCACATGTTTCTATGTTGGGGTTTTTTGTTGTTGTTATTAGCCAAATGCCTACCAACTGCAAGGCAGAGTCATGACAGGGGTTTTGCTATCTTTGGCTGTGCACAAATAACCCTTAGGGACTGCCTAGGTTTTAATATTGTCAGATCAGACAAGGCAGGGAACAGAGGAGGAGAAACAGGGGCATCAAGACATAATGAATCCAACAGCCAAGTAGTAAATCAGCAGAAAGCACAAAAGCGTAATTTGTCTTTCTTAATTCTAACCTGAAGCCCAGGCTCTTGGCTACATGGCTTCTGTTCCTACCTTTTTTCCACCAATTTTCTATCCTTGCCCTTTTCCTGCCCACCCCACCAGTGAAACAGCAACAGAGATTTAGGCCGAGGTATCTCCAGAGAGGCCGCCTTCAACCC
>NW_009916041.1:0-9384 GCF_000696875.1 Nestor notabilis
GGTCCTGGTGCTGCCGCTCCGCGTCCCGAGGCCGTGCGCTTGCGGGGAGGTAACGCTGCGGTAAACGGTGACGCAGAGTTACTTGAGGGGCGTCGCTGCGTCATCTGAGCGCCCGACATGGGGTGTGTAACTGCTGAGTACGCGGGACTGACACCTCGGAGTACCGGCTCATCGGCCCGAGCGCGGGCAGGGTCCGCACGGGGACAGCCGAGTTTCACTGCAGCTTCTCCACGCTGTGTCACAGTGTGAAATCCTCCCGGTGCAGTCTCCGCACCGATTTCAATACGGCTTTAAAAACGTTTAAATGCGTTTTAAAACGGCCGCTTTTCAGCGGGCTGTTAATGCGTAATTGCTGTGCCAGGGAGCAGTGGCCGTAGCATCACTGCGGGGCTGCTGCCTGCGCCCGCTGCCCCCACAGAGGTCAGAATGGAGATGGGAACCCGGTGGGTGATTTAGTCATTCCATGTGCACAGGAAAACCCTCACAGGGTTGTTGGTAGGGTACAAAAATCGCCTAACCGCCTTCGCTTTGTACGTTTTACCTAAAAAACCAATGTCTTTGGGCAGGGGAATCGGAGAAGGGAGCTCGTGCGAAGGTACACAGACCGGCCTCTTTTCCTTGCCCATCAAGGACTGCAGAGAAAACGCAGCAGAATAAATTTCAAAAGCTAAAAATACTCCCTTTTTCACAAGTCGAGCTGTTATCAATAATTAAAATAGGGAGGAATTTCTATTCAAAGAAGAGATTGATGCTCACACTAATCTTTCAGCTGCATAAATTAATCAGTGTTTATTTCTTTATTCTTAACAAGTGGAAATGTATAGCTTTAGAAAAATGAGTACTAAATGGTAAATACAAGCCATTTCACGTAAACTATTTCAAACTTCCCCTCAAACTACCTTATAAGAGTTATTTCAAGCTTTCCTTGTCTCTGATTTAGCACATTTTGTAGTGCGTGCTAATCCACCAGAGGCCATAAATATTTCATTCTCTCGGAGCTAGCATTTGATTAATGTGACCAGAATTATTTCTGAGATTATTCTTAACTAAGAATTAGATGTGTTATATCAATTATTTAAAAAGAGAAAATAATTAAAAAGTTTGTGTTGAAATCAAGATTAATTTCTACAGATTTACATTATCTGCAATCCTCTTGCTGGAAACCAAGAAAGTAAGTATCATCTGCTGCACTAAATATGAATTTTTATTAGAGATTCTGTCAGCATAGTCTTCTACAAAGGCCACATTCAAAGCTCTATTAAGTCTTTCCTTATGGATATGACATGGCAGCTGCATGTCCCACAAAGGGGAGAATCAGGCCAGCAACATTTCCCAAAGAGACACCCTTAATTACTTCTGCCAGATGCACTTCCCTATCCCTCAGAGTTTGGTTTAATTTAGAGAGGGAGGTGCAAATGAACCTGTCAGCCTGCTGCTTTCCCAAGAAACTTCTCTCTATTCCGGGGCAGCTTTTACAGGTCACTGTTCCATGAGTAACACAAAGTTAGAGCCGCCCTTCCCCAGAGGAGTTTTGGTAAAAGACAGCGGTGGAGATCCTGCCTCTCACCAGCCATCCTGGGGTGGCAATCCCGTGGGTCTCTAGGGGAAAGACCCAACACTTCCCTTGGCCAGCAGCTGAGAAGCAGGCTTGCAGAGTGCATGCACCCACAAAAAGGCCTATCCTAGTGGTCACTACATGAGTTACCTCTGTAGTCAGCAGCAGCAGAGCAGCTGGCTCATTTGAGCTTTGGTGAAGAAAGCCAGAGCAAAAACATTTAATCCACAGTACAGACACAGAACAAAGTTTAGTGGGTTCTTATGATTTCTGGCTATTTGTTTATATATTTTGTTAAAATGTACAGATTATGTGTTTTATAATATTGCTACTATGAAACCCAAAGTAAACTTTTCATGTGCCACGGTGCCAAGTACTGTGCTGTAAAGAGTTTCAAAGAGACTCTGCAACAACCCCCTCCACACCCCCCCCACATGTCTGGCTTTGAAAGGGAACATCTAAGGGCAGTGTTTGTTTATGCCAAGATTCATAAAGTGTTCTGTTTGCTCCTAGTCAAACTGCCAGGCTTGCCTCAACTTGAAAGCTTCCAAGTTCTGCTTATAAAGTGTAACAGTCTTCTCTGAGTGAGGAGGCAGAGCAATTGCAGCTGCCCAAACCAACCAGTAGGCAATAGTAATTGGCAGTCACGCTGTCCTAGACTGGAAAATTAAGTAGCTGCATAAATGTGACAGGTCAATGTTTTATGTGGTCCTTTCAAGTACAGATTAAACCTCATCTGTACAATACAGTGCTCAGAACTAGCTGTTCCTTTCTCCAGCACATTGCCAGCTTGCAGCCAACAGCAAAGCAGTAAGGACCTCCTGTAGTATCTGCCCTGATTGCAAAGTCCATAAGAGAAAGTTTTAGTCAACTTGGGCAATCTGACCATTGAAAGGAGTTGGCTGAATGTTCGCACTCAAAGAGTTGTGGTCAATAACTCGATGTTCAAGTGGAGGTCAGTGACGAGCGGTGTTCCTCAGGGTGGGACCAGCACTGCCCAACATCTTTGTCAGCAACATGGACAGTGGGATCGAGTGCATCCTCAGCAAGTTTGCTGATGAGACCTTTCCTGTGGAAGCTGAGAGAGTTTGGCATGTTCAGCCTGAGAAAGAGAAGGCTCTGGGGAGATCTTATAGCAGCCTTTCACTACCTAAAGGGACCTACAAAAAAGCTGGAAAGGGACTTTTTACAAGGGCATATAGTGATAGGACTAGGGGGAATGGCTTTAAACTGAAAGAAGGGAGATTTAGGTTAGATATTAGGAAAAACTTCTTCACTATGAGGGTGGTGAGGCACTGGCATGGGTTGCCCAGGGAAGTTGTGGTTGCTCCATCCCTGGCAGTGTTCAAGGCCAGGTTGGACGGGGCTTTGAGCAACCTGGTCTGCTGGAATGTGTCCCTGTCCATGGCCGGGGTTTGGAACTAGGTGAGCTTTAAGGTCCCTCCTAACTCAAACCATTCTATGATTCTAGAATGGTGTTTGCCTGGTTTCCATAATATTGTAAGAGCAGAGAGAGCGCCACCTTCTCGTGTGTATTTACTACTCAGAGTTTTCTTGGGTTACTCTTTTCAAAGAAGGAATATTCTCATCCTCATCCAGAATTTAAGCAGAAAGTTTTGTCATTATAAATGCCAGGAACAAGAAAGTGCTTTGTTGCGGGTTGACATACAGAGCTGACAGGTACTTAGTAAATACTGTAATGAGTCACTGGTCTGGGTCTGTGCCTGGTGAGGGATCCTTTGGTGTTTGGTTTCCATCTCCCTGCCTGGAAGTGCTGTCTCTGACTTGTCAGAGTGGCTTTTCAGAAACTCTTAACTGGCACAAATGACAAAGCAATTACGTGAGTTTTGTGGAGAACCGTGGGAGTTTTCTATGAGATTATAAGACCTTTATCCACTATCACATCATTCCTTTAATCCACTGCTGAAGTACCCTAATAAGCTTTTTGAAACACTGCTGCCTCTTGGAGGTTTAGTGAGAACTAAATAATATAAACCCAGGGATCCCTGGAACTGAACGAGCCCTTCCTCTCCTCACATAAGAGCAGCACTGAAGGCTCTGCAGAACACTGGTGGAAAAAACCAGCAGGCTGGATTCCCGGGTTCTGCATGTGGAACACTCTGATGACGTTTATCCCAGTTTGCTCTTAACACAGCTGTGCCAGCAGTTACGCATTGCTTAAGCTATAAAAATAATAGAAGATTTAAATCAAACCAGCAATCTGTATTGGTGAATTTTATTCTGTAAAAATGCTAATTTTTTTAAGATCTTGATTTGGGATTTAAGTTGTCTAGCAGTAAATTCATTAAAACTAATAAAGGCTAGTGCAAAGGAAGTAATTTAAGAAACTTGAATTCACTCCTTTCGTTCTGAAAAGGTTAAATAAAAAAATAGATACGAATTACTTTATCAGCTTCTGAAATGGATCCAATTCTTAAGTGCATTGTAATAACCATTTACCTCTGCACCTGAATGCCATAAACCAGATGATTATTGCAGCACCAAGGAGTTTCATTGTCCCGGTCATTCATTCAAACTTCTGGTCAACCGAGGGTTGTTTGGGAATCACAGAAAAGCTGAGGCTGATGAGCACATCTGGTATCTTAAAAGGTTGCCTAGTCCAAAATCCCCTGCTCAGAGCAGGGTCAGATAGAGTTCAGGGCTGTGTCTCTTGGTGTTTTAGATATCTCCAAGGACAGAGACTACACCATCTCCTTGGGCAATGTGCTCCAGTGTTTGATTCCCCTCACTTCCTCACTCTTAAATTAAAGTTTAAAATGAATGAGCCCTTCTAGACTCACAGCCCAGTGAAGATGTGGTCCATATGAGCTGCTACCACCCCATCAGAATTCCAGGGCATGTCTTAGTGGTTTTTATGTCCATCTCATGTGCTTAGAAGAGACCCATATTTATCAGCTTCCCTGTTAAGGTGAACAGTGAATGATATTCTGTTTTGCCATCACCACAAATTGTTTCCACATGAATATATACAACTGTTGTACAAACATTTAATCTTGTATCAACAAACATATTAGGATGATCACGGTTTTCTTCCTCCTGAGTTGGTGGTGGTACTGAATAGTACTATAATAATAGGAGATAGGAGAGAACATTGTAACAATAGGGAATCCTGCAATTACAGTCAGTACAATGGAGAGATCCTGGGGCTCTTTTTAACTGTATTTTTCAGATTGCACTATTACCAGTTGCTTTTCAGAAGACTGAAAGTACTGAGACAAGTACATCGAGGAAGAAGTAAGGAGTACACATAACAATAATCTTCTGTGGTTTTCAGAATGAAAATTTGGGGTTTTTTTTACTTCCGAATAACTGAAAAATAATGGATAAGCAGAACGATATTCAAATTTTGCTTCTATCCTGAAGCTTTCAATCCAGTATTAAAGATGTGCTGCTTAGCATATGGTCACATAAAGGTCGTGCAGCATTGCCTCTATCCTTAGATGGCTTAATTGCACTGCTTGCTAAGCAGTCAAGTTTCTGTAGCTAGTGTTAATGGGAGGATAAATTACAAGTAATTTTCCACATACACAGAACACTCTAAGTTTTGTGTTTTCTTTCTTGTATTTCACATAAACTTCTGAAGAATTTACACAAATCTAGATGGTGATCCTTAAATTAAAAACATTATGAAATTTTTTAGTTCTCTTTAAGCATGTGGAAAAGGCTGGAGTTTTTTTGACATCTTGGACAAAAAAAATCTTTTCTTTTAATGTCTTAATAAAAACCTGTCTGATTCTTTCTCTTTCCTTCTCTATAGTGTCCACTGAAGAACATAAGCACCTAAGCAGACCAATAGAGTGAACTTCTGTAGCTCACTTGAAGACAGGAAAATCTATGGTAGAACTGTTTTTGTTGATCATGAATGTATTTTCCCCAGGCCAGGCTCCTGTAAGTTTTGTAAAGCACAGTGGCAGGTGGCATTCAGGTATTCACCCTGGTACTCAGAGGAAAGAGCAGAACTTGCTGTCTTACTGCAGTGAAGTTTTACTGATTGCTTTTAACACATAGCAAGTATATTGTGCTAAAAAGGCAAAACTTAACGCGTTAATCTCAGTGAACAGAGGTTTTAACCTCTATATCTCATGTGTATCTCAGGCGCATACACATATATGTGTGTGTAGTTATTTTATACTGTGACACAGTGAGGATAATTAACAGAATTCCCAAATGTTTCAAACTAGCAGTGCTTGATAAAACATATATTGCAAAGCTATTATTTCTACTTTAGGAGAATCTGTGTTACGGATATAAATGTGGCAAAGCAAGCAGTGTGAGAGCTTGAATTTGGAAAAATCTTTCTGGCAAAAGAAGCATGACTGGTGTTTTACTCAGGCATATTTTTTCATTTGGTTGCTTGAAAGTATCTGAGTCGTCATTATTTTTGAGTTGTTTATTGGGGCAATTAAGCAGTGAAGAGCTTGCAGCCTTGGTATGTTCCCTTTCCCTTACTGTACTTTCTGATCTGATGTGTCAGTACTGTTGCTAGGAACGCAGAACATCAAGAGATTAGCTATAAACTAACTAAAACTCTCTGTGCCCTTTGAATAACTCTTTACTCAGACAGAGTAAGATTATTCAGTGCATACAGAAATGCACAGTGAACAAAATAAAATGCTTTCTTTTGGAAATATCTAAATTTAATGTTTTCAGATTTTCAGTCCCCAACATTCATTCATTTAAAATTATTTCCTAAATCCACCCCAATTTCTGGGTAATTTGAAAAACTGTGCTTTGCAATTTTGATAACTACATATTTTTTTCTACCTTTTCCTTGGAGGAATTCTTGGAAATCACCTAGGAACTTGTCCTGTCTTTTAGTGCAAATTGCCACTTCTGTATGGCAGAGATTACTACCTAAGCTTATTCAGTGCAGCTACCAAAGCCAAAGGGATTGGAAGAGGGAAGGGCAGATACTCTTTGAACTATAGACAGAGAAAAAGGAGTAGGCAGCAGGTACCAGTTGCCATTCTGCAATATGCTTGAATAGAAGTAATGTAATCATTAAATACATGCTCTTTCTAAATTACTCAGCAAATTAGTAAGCAGACAGGGAAAGTGTTTTCTTCCTTCTTCATAGCAGTCAGAATTGCAGAGAGAAGAGAAAAAGAAATTAAAAGTTATATAACTTTAAAGTTCATGATGATTTTCCAGAGATTTCTTTTCTGGCAGGCAGCAGAGTACAGAAATCAGATAGTAGAGGTACAGCTTGAGTGCCATTGAGTGTTAGAGCTCCCAAGGAGCAGTGGAAGAAAGTGGAAACTGCTCACAGTTGCCACTGATAATTTTTGTTTGTTTTGTTCTGTTCTATTATGCCATTTATGGCTGTTAAAAAAGATAAGTTGTTCAATTATATTTTTTCACTCTCACCTTAACTGTTTTTTTACAGCAATAGGAATGACTGAATGTCATGGAAGTTGACTGAATGTTGTGGAAGTTTATCTTCAAGGAAGGGAACCATTTCAGTCAGCTGCATTTCTTGGCACTTGCACAGTACCTTTCCTATTCTGTAAGCTATCTGCCTGGGGCTGCTCTGCAGGGCAGGAAGGGGGAAACTTCCTTGCTTGCAACTCTTATCAATTGTTAAGCATTCCTTTACATGCCTTACATGCTTACATCTCCTTGAGGGACAGTGTTCTTCCTTGGCTTCTACTTTTCCCCAGAACAAAAAGTACATGCAGTGTACATAAGTTTTTCACAGGTGATGGATCAGTGTTGGTGTACTGGGACTCTATCATGCATATATAAATTTATAGACATGAATGATACATTATTTATATAAAATACATTTATATTCTGTATTTATAGAGATATATGATATATAAAACTCTAACATGATTCAGCCTGTGCACCTCTCATCTTGTTCTGACATGCTAGTGCAATGTCTGCTTCTCTTATTTTACTTGTGTTAGTATGTTCAAAGGGGAATGATCTGAAGTGCAACCTTAACTGTTGTTATGGGAAGAAATCCTTGCAACACAGGTTTTAAAGCCCTTTCCATTTGTCAGTCACAGATATAGGTGGGATCTTTCTTGCTTTCATTATTTTTAGGTGAAGTCAGTGCTCCTTCATTACCACCAGGAGCTGTAATGCAGAACAGCATTCCTCATTATAGAAAACGCCCTGCTGCTGCCATGCATGCAGAATGTACCAATTCTAGGCATTTTGCTGTCCACAAGAATATCTCCTTAAGGCAGGAAGCATGGTTTATTTTCTTTCCTTGCTGGAGGCTGAGAGGGTATCCTGGGAAATCATTGTGTTGTATTTCCCATACTCTTAGTTCTTTATAAGCACTGCTTCTGGCCAAGCAGGCAGGACTTCAGAGCACATTAACCCTGGTCTAACTCCGAATGGTTATTTTTATGTCTCTGTAACCGCAGCTAACTCAGATCCTGCTAACAGTGCCAGTGTGGCAGCCCCTCAGGAATGGGCTGACCAAGCTTTTGCAGAGTGTGCTGATCTCTGCAATCTGTTCCTGGCGCCCCAGCAAGTGGCTGCTAAGTGAGCTTGGGTTTGATGACACACGCAAGCTGATTACTCCCTCTGAAATACCAGGAAAACTGGGAATGTTCTGAAATACGAGGGCTGGTGTCGTCAAGACCCTGCTGAGTTGTCCTTGTCTCTGAGAGGAGCACCTCCAGTCCATGGCTGTACTTCAATGAAATTGTCACTGTTGAGGCACACATGGAGCTTGTTCCTTTCTTCTGAGGGCAGCTTCTGGGCTGTCTTCTCCTTGTGCAGGCATAGGGAGGGTTACAAGGGACTCTGAGACTGGGAAATGGAACTTTGCAATGTACTGCCTTAAGAGAGCTCTGGTTGTGTACGATGATATAAGTGTAGCATAGTTTACTTGTACTAGTCTTGCCAGGTACACTTTACAGTTCATGTCATTGAATGAACTGATTATTTTGCAATTTAACCTAGTTACATTTATGTGTAGTTTTAGACAAGTCACAACCACTGCAGTAGTAGGATTTTTTGAGAAGCAGTTGAAATTAGCTTCCTTTTGTCTTATTCTTAGATCCCTTGATAAGGTCACTGCTCTCAAAATAACTTTACAGAAATTTTGAAATGAGTTGTAACTCTGGAACAAACATTCATTTCCTATTTGGTTCAAGCTAATTCAATATGATTATCGTACTGCTGCAGCTTGATGTATTCCAGAACCCTGTATAGAAAGGCAGAGCTTTCCTAGTGGCTGCTGTATCAGATAATTTTTCTTGGTCTCAGCCTTGAAGTGAGTTTAGTTTGAAGGAGTTATTGTTATCTTAAATAATGCCAAGGAGAAGTTAGAGATAGGGTTTAAGACTGGACTAATGCCAGCACATATGGATTATTTAAAAGCAGTGGACTTTTATTGGTGTTTGCAGTTTAAAATCCAGGTAGCTAATGCCTTCAAATGTAAACATTAAAAGGATGTTCTCTTTTCAGTAATGTTCTATATATCAGAAAATTTGGACATCCACAGGTGCAATTAAACGTTCCAAACCCAAACAGATTTCCTGACCACAAGCTATTGTTTCTGTTCCAGCTTTGTCCTTTTTCTTCCTTTGTTTTGCACTCTGGAGCAATATATTTACTGGTGTTTTCCCTGAATGGGCAGTATCATTATGTTACTGTATATGGAGGACAAAAGGGAGCAAGATAGGGTTTTCAGATTTCACACTTATTTTAAAATTATGAAATTTGAGATTCCTCCCTCCCTTCCCTCCTTCCTTCCCTTCTTCCTTCCCTCCTTCCTTCCTTCCCTCCTTCCCTCCCTCCCTCCTTCCTTCCTTCCTTCCTGCCTTCCTGCCTGCCTGCCTTCCTGC
>NW_009916042.1:0-16533 GCF_000696875.1 Nestor notabilis
GCGAGTGGCTGTGTGGTGCTTAGTTGCCAGCGGGGTTAAACCACAACAGCTTGTTTGGAACTTTCTATCTACAAATAAAATTAAAATATTAAGAAATATTAAAAATCTATCAAGAGAAGCTCAATACTTTACAAGAACACTTTAAATGACAGAGATTTCATTTCTGTGCCAGAATGGAAATTCACCCAGTTCAGGAACATACCTTGATGCTGTGAATATGTGCCAGTAACATCTCAGTCATTCCTATGCAAGTTTTTAGTTCTGCAATATTAAATAAGGCTCTTATTAAAGATTTATCACAACCTGTCCCTTTGTATCTGGTGGCTGTGTACTGCAACACTAAAGAAGCACAGCGAAAATAAGTAGCTGCTGTAATGTCAGCCAGGCTTCCTGGGAGTTCCAAAATACCTTCTGACACCAAGCTTGCCGTGTAACAAAATACAGAGCTATTTCTATTTAAAACTCCTAATGATCCATTAAATTCATGTGTGGAATGAGGAGGGAAGGGGGTGTTAAGGGTGGTGTGTTTTGGTTTATTGTTTGGGGGGGGGTTTATAAACATCAATATGAATTACAGTGTGATCAAAAGGTTTGCCAAAACTTACATCAAATTTCAAATGACATTTTGGTGAATTTAGATACAATGCATAAAGATTGTTCTGGAATAAAAGATGAACATTTTCTCTGCTCTAAAGTCACATTATTGACGACCAAGGAGAAAATAAAACCAGACTCAGAGGTAAAATAAACTTTCATCAAAGGACCACAGAGAGCTACAGCCCCTAACTAATAAATAGCAGGAGCTGCATCAAGACAGGAGAGCCGGTACTTCCTTGCACTGCAGTTCTTTTGGACCAGGATTTAACCTCATGTCAAAAGAAAAGTAACAATTAAATATTCACCTTCCAATCTGAAGCAATGCTGAAATTTCCCCCCACAATTCCAAAGATTCTTCATGTTCTGCAAGGGAACAAATGCAAAACGACTACTCTCAAAGCTGGCACGGTTGCTAGGAAAACAACTGTGAAAACCTGGAAGTCTGCAAACAGAACGTTGGAGCAATCAAGGCCATGAAAACGTTCAGGAAAGAGAGGCCTAACTTTCTTTGCCATTATTTTAGTCATTCAAATAGCTAATTTCCTTCCATAGCAGCACTACACACTATTGGCTTTCTGCATTATCCTAAGATTCTTAAATCAATAACAGCAGCAGGATTCGGGTATCCCAACAGCATCTCTATCACTCTATTTTACAGCTGTGCTATATCAAGTATCACTAAAAAATGCATGCATGTGCACACACACAGCCCCCCCCAAAATTCCCAGAATATATACAAATTCCTGGAGTACTTAAGGATCTTTGGGAAGTCCTATGTGAGTGGCAAACCTAATCAGAGCAGCCAGGATCTAGTGCTGATTCCCCTGGCATCCAACCAGCTTTCATTCACAGGACCATTCATGCAGCGATAAAAGATGACAAATTCCAAATGAGATCTGAGACTCACCAGAGAAAGTCCTATAGTAAGTTAAAAGAAAGGACAGAGAGCACTTACTAGGTTTGAGATTCACACTAATGCTTCCCATTTTACTTTCCTTTTCCCTGTGTTGGAACGTGGCATTCCCACACTTACTTAACACCTGCTTAAACACCCTTTAATGACTTGTTACTCGAGAAATGCCTTCTTGTTAAGTGGGATTTATGGCACTGACCTGATTAGGCAACAACCATTGGCATTGATAATCATTAGGCTAAGATGGTTCCCTGGGAGATGTCCCAGTAAAAGTGGCTGTCTCAATTAGGCACGTTGCAATTAAGTGGACTATATCTATAGGGTGATCTCACAAGGAGAACAAGGCATTTCAATTATTAGTTTTAATATATTTTAATGCAAAATTAGTACTTTTGATGGGAGAAGATAATACTACTTAAAGGTTTCTCTAATCATTCCTTTGCAAACTCTTATTTCAATGCTAAAGATTTCCTCTCCAGTCCCCATAAATCCTAAAGTAGCACATCTCTGTGTCTCTGCTTCCCCTGCACCTGAGGGACACAGGTTGCACTGGAGGCTTTGCCAAACACAGCTGTCCCAAGGAAGAACCCCTTTGCCAGGGGATGAACAACAGGGAGAACAATCACAGAGTGTGCAGCAACAGAAGCTACAGCCTGCTGATCTCTGCTTCATTTGAAAGCAAACAGGGAAACAAGGCTGGGAAATGCAGGAAGCAAAAGACTGATGATGGTCAAAACCAGTTCAGCTCTCCTGTCAGCAGCCCTCTTTTCTCCAGAGGTTCTTGGAGATGCCAGGCCAAGCTCCCAGGGTAGGCCTGTGTAACCAAGCTATTTCAGTCCAGGATGCAGAGGTTGGTCCCAGGCCCCTTCTGCCTACACACACAACTCTTGCATGACCTTGGTGGCACACTGGGCACATGCCAGGAATCCATTTCTGGTTTGGCTTGTACCCAGTTCTACCCTCAGCAGACACATGCATTAGCCCTTCCAAGTGCTGCTGATCCCCAACGCTATCCCAGGCTCCCTGGTGTTTAGGAAAGGCAAGCGTTTATCCCATCATTAATGGGAAAGAATCACATGGAACTTAGCTTACCACAGCATGGAGAACCTCAGGGGGGCACAGTCATTAAGATGAGGGTTTTCAGCACATCTGAGCCACACAGACTGAGTGCCAAATGCCCCAGAAACTTTGCAGTGAGGCATGTTTTTAACCCTGCATTAAAAGCCGGATGATGCATTTCTAAGGGAAAAGGGAGAGAACACACAGTGGGAACCTGTAAGACTGATTTGCTGCAGGGCCATTATCCAACCAAAACCAATGGGAGCTGTGCATGGAGCATATAAAATGCTGCCTAATTTCAAAAAGCCCATAAAATAATCCTACCTACATGCCTCAAAGTCAAGGGACACATTCTACCTCCTTACTCTGTGCCCTACTTTCTTAATATGCAATTGAGGTGAAAACATCTACTGCGTGGCAGTGGTTCAGCAAATGCAAGAGGGACATGGACCTGCTTGAGCAAGTCCAGAGGAGGCCACGGAGCTGCTGCGAGGGCTGGAGCAGCTCTGCTCTGGAGCCAGGATGAGAGGGCTGGGCTGGTTCATCCTGGAGAAGAGAAGGTTCCAGGGAGACCTTATAACAGCCTTCCAATAACTAGAGGGGGCCTATAGAGAGGGACTTTTTAGAAGGGCAGGGAGTGACAGGACAGTGGGAATAGATTTAAAATGACAGAAGAGAGCTTTAGATTAGACATTAGGCAGAAGTTCTTCCCTGTGAGGGTGGTGAGGTGCTGGCACAGGGTGCCCAGATAATCGCTGTCCCTTCAATGAATATCACCTACTTCTTGCTTTGAACTAGGTAGAACCCATAGAAAAGATAATGCAGAAACACGTAATTAAAGACTGCAACATAATGCACACACATGAAAAGCCTATGGGTAGGTTCTCAAAGTAACTTTAACTTCTGGCATTGCTAAGCTTTTAACTTACTGACTGAACAATCTTGTATCACTTCAAATGTGTGGGGTTTTGGGGTTTTTTTTTTTAATCAGAGAGTCTAAGTGAAAGAGTTTGTGTATACTCAGAAGCAGTCAGGCAGTCATTCCTCTTTACAGGAGAGATTTGGGGTACACTTACAAGCCACAAAGCATCCCTGGCAAATACTTCTCCCCATTTAGGAAGTTCTAATCCCCTCCTGTCTGCTGCATGCGCCCACCACCACCACAGCTCTTCTCATCCAAGCATGAGAACCAAAACTCATGTCATGGTGCTGTGCCATCAAATGAATTGCTGAAATTGAAACTTTAGACTCTAAATCACTGGGGGGGTGGGGGGGGGGGAGGATCACTTTTAAAATTGGAATTTAATCTTCTAAATAATCAAGATTCTTAAAAATATTTCCTTATACTTACAGCTTAATCACCAAACTGTAGGGAAGAGCAAACAGGAGCTTGTAGTAAGAGAAAACTACTTTTATATGTTTCAGATATGCTGCAGCAAGTCTCCAGTCCCTGCCATCACTGGGTAGTTGAAGTCAGTGATTCATACCTCATTTCTGGCAAACTTCATTTAACCAGTTGACCTGAAGTTTCTTTCCAGAAACAGAGGAGAACCATGCCAGGCACCCACTCCAGTGCTGCTTCCATATGCAGAGCAGTGCCATGGAAACAGAGAAATGCCAGCGTGGTGGCATGAGGGCAATCAGCAGTCACCAGAGGAGCAGTGAATCAAGGGCTGAGGAAAACAGCTGTCAGCAGCATTACCTAAACAGATTGCATTTCACAGGGCAGCTCCCAGTAACACTGCAGTATGGTATTTAAAAATCCAGACACAAATTTGTTGCTTCATCATTAGCAACCATGTTATCACTTGCCTGGCCAGATAACAAAAGGGCAGTGGCACGACCTGCAGTCTGGGGAAAGAAGGGATTCTGCTTGAGCTTTATCTGTTCATTTCAATAGCCACTTCTACTTACTTCCTACAGCTTGTAACTTTACACTTTCCCATGCAATACAACCTAAAAGGCTGCATATTGTTTTGTTCCCCTTTTGTTTCCTAGAGAAAGAAAACAGAGCAGCTCCTGTGTATTGTCTTACTGCACTTTACAACTTAACAGCAACAAACTACTTGTTTCAGAGCACAAGCTTGCAGGAACCTCAGCACCCTCTGAAGCAAATCTGCAAACGACCCTGCCTCCCCAGTGAGCTGTGCAGTGAGTGGGACAGCCTCCCCCTCCAGCTCCATGCAGATGCAAACATCTGCATCCCTCTCCCACAGGTCCCATGACATCTAACCAAACACTTCAAGGAAAGCTGTTCCTCCACTGCTTGGCATCACTTCTGGGATTGCAAAGCAAGCATTGAACACTGTTAGCTCAGAGTACCTGTAGTACAGAGGAAGTGAGAAGAAAAAGAGGCAGCATATACTGACACATACGAAAGAGGCCAGCAAAGGCTCTGCCAGATATCCTCCAGCGAAACGTGGTGTGGATGTATCAGATCTAACTGGATCTGATCCATGGATATCTGCCCCGTTGGAAGATAAGAGGGCGCTGGGTAGGGGAGTGAGGTGCCACACTTCGAGGCACAGCCCAGAGCCTTAACCCAGAGGTGAAGATACGCTTTAGCTATCATGGGAGGCTGACCTTGAGCAGCCTTCCTGCCTATTCTGCCATCAGTGAGGTCTCAAACCACCAAGGTTTACTGCAGGACATCTGTCAGAGCCCAACTGTACAGTGCAACTGGCGCTACAGAAGGCACTGCAAATTGCCTCCGAGCCCAATGGGCTGTGACAGCAGCTGCATCAAACTTGTCTTATTTATTTACTGGAAATGTTTGATAATCTTGTAACTAGTCAACTGCTAATGAACACACATACCAAAATATAGCAGAGAAATTAGCCATGTAACACCTCTCACAACTATCTCATTGCCATTCTACCAGCACTATTGCAAGGTGGTGAGAATTTCTAAAGGCCTTAGCTTCTTCTGGTTTTGAAAACTCTGCCTTCAAATTAGATGCTACATATATACCTGAAGCCCCATTGCAGACATTCACTGTCAAGTTCCAAAAGGCATTTGTAATATTTTGGATTGCCAAAATGAGAGCCAAAGGAAATGCAGGTACTTGTCGCACAGGTTACCTGGAGCAAGTGCTGAGAATGATCCACAAAAGAGAGGGTGGGAGGCAGGAAACCCCAAGAGCACATGAGGGTTTGAAGACCTGAGATTTGAAATCCAGAGAACTCAGGCATTTTCATAACCTGGTCCCAAATGAGTATCTGTTCATTTGAAACCTTCCCTCTCTGTGACTGTGGTATGCATGTGTGTCCCACCCCTCCTTTTCTCTTTCCTTTTACATCATAACCCTTCAAGCAATGGGGGAAAGGAGGAAGCCCTTCACCCAAAAATAAGCCAAAAGGGTGATGTGGTGCTGCCACTTCAGCTATGTTCCTCATGCCTTCTCCTCAAATTCTCTAATAACATGTTTATTTGAACACTGCAACAGAAGCCTTTTAACCATTTCTATTTATGCACTACACAGAATTCCAGTGAAATGACCAGTGCCAGAATTTCAATAGTTACTCAACAGATCTGGCTTTTTGAATCAGTGATTTCCTGTTTTGCTCTCACCATAGGACTGATTCAAATCTCCCCTGAAGCCAGTGGAAAGCAATTTCAGCTTTCATCAGCCCAAGGTTCCCATATTGTCTAATTCACAGATGTGAGAGCCTCAACCAGCACTTATTTGCCCATGAGCTGCTCAGCTGAGAGGCTTGTAAATAAATGTAGTGGCCTGGTCAGAAGCCCAGCACTGTCTTTAGTTTCCATTTTACTGCTGGACACGAGTTGTAACTGGCATGATCTTGGTCATCTTCAAGAATAACATGAAAATGATACGAAGGATCAGCAATATAGTATTTACATTCTTGAAAGCATCATTTCTTTAAAATATCTTTAAAGGTAAGAAAACATGATCTTTAGCAGATGTTCAGTTTAATGAACAATATTAATGTATTTTCCCATTAATAAAATTTCATGGCTAAGAATTACAAACTTTTTATGACTTTAGATTTTCTATTTACATTTGCAAAACAAGTGAACACAAAGTCTAGATTTTTTTTTTTACAAGAATGAATATGAAAGACATCAGTGTCAGCTGGAATCATAGAATCACAGAATGGTTTGGGTTGGAAAGGACCTTAAAATCATTCAGTTCCAACCCCCTGCCATGGGCAGGGACGCCTCATACTAGACCATGTTGCCCAAGGCTCTGTCCAACCTGGCCTTGAACACTGCCAGGGATGGAGCATTTACCACTTCTTTGGGCCTCAGCACCCTCACAGTAAAGAACTTCTTCCTTAGATCTAACCTGAACTTCCCCTGTTTCAGTTTGAACCCATCACTCCTTGTCCTATCACTACAGTCCCTGATGAAGAGTCCCCCCCCAGCATCCTTGTAACCCCCTTCAGACACTGGAAGCTGGTCTGAGGTCTCCACGCAGCTCCTCTTCTCCAGGCTGAATGCTGCAAAGATTGGGACCAGGTCACCACCAGTTGTGATCAGGACCATGAAAGATCTTTTATCTGGTTTTAACGCATTTTTGTTGTAAGGATTTGAAAACAGCACATTTAAGGCATGGATTTCTAGATAAAAAGTTTCAAGTTGTTCTGCCAATAAAAATGCTACCATTGTATTTATAGAAACTTTGCTCACTTCCTACAGCTGAACAGATAAACTTGAAATTGTGTCATTTAATAATGGGCAATTAAGTTGTACAAACAAATTCAACATAATACAAGCAACTCATCGGAGCTGAATACACACTGAAGCAGCAGGTTCTCCTGAAACAATCCCACACTGCCACAAATCAAAGGTTTTGACAAACACTGCTCGTCCCTGGTGCCTGTTTTTCCTCCCTGGTCATTCAGCAATTCCACATCAGTAATTTTACCCAGTTTCTTTTCAAATGCCTCAGTCCTGCAGCGAGGGGAGATGGTGTCTGGTGGTTCACATGGGTGTGACTTTGTTAAATTCTAGGCACATTAGGGATAAATGTGACATTTCTCAGTTTCATTCCATACAGCTGATGTCTGTCATACCCATATCCTTAAGTCTCTGTCTACAAACTATCCCACAAGTGTTACTTTGAGATATCTATACCCAGATGCTACTTTTGGGATTGTGCTCTTGTATTCTAGATTTTAGAAGAACACAGAAGTGGTTACTTCAACATTTTCTTCCTTCTCCACCCCCTGTTTTTGGCTTTGATAGATTATTATATTTGGGTTGTTTCTTCTGGTATAAAGGCACATCAAATCCAACTTTCAAGCACAACCAGCCAGATAGAGAGGTAAAATGAAGGCGATATTCATGAGAACTTTAGCAATTACCTTTGTCACGTCACCTTTTCCCTTCAAACCCCTCTTCATTCGTTATGTCTGTTGTCTTCAGTGCTTAACGTTGCCTTGCCCTCCCTCTGCACCAGTGGAAGGGCAGAATCTGGAGCAGCTCAGCAAGACTCCTTCAAGCTCACCACATGAGAGCTTCATCCACTTTGTGGATGCCAGCATTTGCCACAGCTGCAAGCTGGGAACCCCAGTCCAGAGCTGGGCCAGCGTTAGGTTACCTGCAGCCACATAAACCAGACAGCAGCACACAGAGCCTTCAGGCAGGCTCCCACCCCTGGACATTGTCCTCAAGTTCCACAAACAGCTCCAGTGTGAGCCTGAAGCAGCCTCTGCTGCTTCCACCCTTCCCAACTACAGCTGCTTTGCTGAAGAACCCTGTCACTAAGGTCCCACCAACTTTGTCTTGACATGATGTCCCCAGCCTGGGCTGGACTTTGCTCCCAAGTGAAAGGAGCTAAACTCCAAGCAGAGGGGAGCTCACTGCTGTCTCCTGGCACCTTGGAAGGGTTTCCCTTCCACCCTGAACACAGGCACTGGCTCTCGCTGACATGCAGGACCATGATGATGTTATGTTGCTCTGTACCTAAAGGCCTCAACCCTTTCTAGGAAAAGAAATGCTTAAGAAACAAGAGCTTTGGTGAAAATCTGGGCTTCTGGGTCTGCCCATGATACTTTGTGCATCTCTTACAGCTGCAACTGAACTAAATTCTCACATTCAGGCTGTAGGAACACCGGAGAACTGCAAGTCCTTGTTCCTGAAGCCAAGCAACAGTCAAATGACAAGCACAAACCCCAAGTGAGGGACAGCTTACTGTCCATCCCTAGCAGGCCTTGGGAAAGAGCTTTGCTTTCATTTAATAATGACTTTCTTCCACCTCCCAGCTTTGAAAGTATGGAAGGGAAGATGTGCCATGCTTCCCCTACAGCTTTCAGAAGCAGTAATTCTGTTTCTGAAGTCTTTATTTTATCTTTCCAAGAGACAATAAATCTCAAGGTATAAATTGGGAGCAGATGGAGCGGGATGTTAGACTGTCAGCTCCCATTAACAAGACAGGGGGCTCACCACACACCACAGCCAAGCTGGAGCCTTTCATCTCACCCCAGTACAACTGGTGGAGGAGCTACTTTTCTGCGTTAGGGCTATTGACAGAAGAACACAAGCTGAAACCAGATGTGACTGTGCTGACAGCCAACCAATTCTTGTTACAGCCTGGCCTTACCCATAAATCACTACATCGTGGTGCTATCTGACTCATTTTTAAAGTTGTCAGGAGTCTGTAGCAGGGCCACAGAGCAGAACAACACCGAAAAGCTGCCTGGGAAAGCAGAGATGGATCTCCAGCTTCCTGACCCTCCCTCTCTTTAAAATATACAAGCTGTATGGTCAAAACAGGGCATTTGGGGACCAAGTGAACTGTGATGCTACTCTGTGCTGTCCCATTCAGCTGTAAAATAAGCCAATATTGATGAGCAGCCCTTGTAGCATGTTTCAGTCCAGATGAAGGGGACTAGAGGCATCTGCAAGCTGGGAAATGCAGCAGGAGCAAGCAAAGATCCCCCAGGAGAGGGGAGCTCCCTCCAGCTTCTGGGAAAGAGCAGTTCTGAGAAAAAACAGCACAAACCTCCTCTCTGGGAAAACCACAGAGTACATCAAGTGTGATATGTAATGAATAGTAAACAAAGCAAGCCTGGGGGCTCCTGTGTTACTACCACATTTGCTTTTCCCAGACTTTCAGCAGTATGAGGACTGCACAAGGGAGCCAAGCAGAAGATGTTGGCTGTTGGTGCCTTCTCTGCTCTCCATCTTGGCATCCCTCCACAATTTCTAGAGGTGACCAGGCTGCCTGAGCCTATTTCGTAACAACCTGTAACTCTGTGCTCCTGCCACTAGTGCCAAAGGCAGTTGGGCTGCCCATGTTGAACACTTACCAACTTTACCAGCCAGTTTCCATCACTGTCTGATCCACACCTAACTGTATCTTGCTGCATACATGTGAAGCCTGGAGTCACAAGCACCCCAGTGCTGTGAGTTGAACCCCATGATGATGAATGAGAAACTGCCACCCTAAAGAGCACTGCGCATCCTTCAAGACTGTAGCTTCACAGCTGGATTCTCTAGGAGAGTTAAATACTCTGGAGCATGAGAGGACATTCATCGAGACAGAGTCACACTCTTCCTCCTCATTTACTTTTATTTCTAAAACACAAATTGCTGGGCAATGGAGAAGCTGTTGGATTGAGTCAGTACCATTACACATCACCCAAACTCCTCATCACAGTCACACCATCAGACCGATGCATCACTTAAACAGATGCAATGCCTGGATTATTTAGGAAAGCAAAACTCTGGAAATACAAAATGCTCATTTGGCACCACAAGCTTTCTCCAAGCCTCTTTCCCTCTCAGCTATTTCCTGTTTAATCACCAATACATACGTTATGCAAGTTTTGCAAACTGAAGAACAAGCTGCTTTTATGAACACAAGGAACATAGCCATGTTGACAAGGAAAACTAAAGAGAGAAGGAAAATAACTTTCAGCAAATCCAGAGACCGCCCTATCCTGAAGCAAACCACAAGATCCGTTAGGCCATGCAAAGAATCTCATTTTGCAAATACATCACCAAGTATCATCTCTCAAGGCTGTGCACACTCTACAAAGTAAGAAATGCTTTGGCACAAATCTAGGTGGCACATGAAGGCAGAATTAAATTGAGGTATTTAAAGAAAAAATAAGGTGGGAGGGAAAAGATGTTATGTTTCAGCTCCTAAATCATTAAGATACCTCTCTCGTGGTGCAAGAGGTCTGGAGAAAGAGTTGAGCTCAGCCAGGAGATGACAGTAAGGGAGACCTGTCAGGATGCATGTTACCAAGTCCCTATTCCTTGACCATGAGCACAGCAGCCTTTCAGCATCTTCAGTCCCGACTTCACCCCTGTAGCATACCAATTGCTTGTGACAGGTTACAGAGGACACGAGAGGACAAGCAATGCTGGGGGCAGAGAGTTTCTCCTCAGTCTTGCTGATCACAGTGTAAAGTATTCCTGAAGTATTATGCCAGCACTTTGATGGAGTCAAAAGAAGGAGCTAAGCGTGCAGAGTCAGGGTCAGATGGATTGCCTTGCACGATGGATGTCCTGGGTAACTGGGGTTGTTTGCATACGGTGAGAAACTCAAGTATTTCTCCTAGCAGCTCTTTGTCCTTCAGTCTTTGGCTTCCAGATGAGATGTGGTGTTTCTTAGTCACACATAACCCATTTCCTGAGGTGGGCTCACTTAAAACACTACTTATCACACCTAGTAACAGTGCCCATGGAGTGCTATCCCAGATGAAAAGGAAGCAGGAATATTTCATGGTGAATTCAGAATGGACTAGTTTGTAGGTCTGACAGACAAGGACACAGGTTGATTCTGGTTAATACTTGTTTTATCCACCCTTACCACTAGTTTGAGCTTAAACGAGTCTTATTTCACCTCAGACTCAGAAATGGAAGGGAAAATAAACACTGGGCAGATTCCTCTGAGTTTCAGCAGAAGGACTTAAGACAACGCACATTGTGAAACTAAAAATGATGCTTTTTCAATGAAAGAATTTAAAGTAAAGCCTTTGAATTCACCTTTTTTTCTCTCCAGTAAACTGGAGAATATTCTGGAAACTCAAGGCTGTTGGTGTGTCTGCAGAGTTAAGAAAAAGCTTCAAGAGGAAGGAAAGATCCTGAGGTAATTATGAATACTTAGCTTAAGCCCAATTGCAAGGAACATTTTGAGGATATCAGGAGGCTCAGGAGATGAACTGTGAGTCACAGAGCTTTTTGCTTGCAGATAGTTACTGCTAATCCAGCCTGGGTAGTTGACAGCCAACTCTATTATTGTTACCTGCTAGTGGTTTGTACTAAGTGGTTACTCACCAGCCTCCCCTGGAGCCTCCACATTGCTGTCAGAAGGGCTGCAGGCAGGACCATGGGAGGGAGAAGCAGCTTCCTCTCCCCATGCATTAGTTTAAAGCAGGCAAGACTGCTCACTTACACGTTGTGACTTTTGACAAAGGGACAGCAGTCTCTGGCAGAGCTTGTCTAACATTAACTCCACACACCTTACTCTGAAGGCAGGAAAGCTCCACATGGACAGAAGTGCCTCATGATGAAGCTTTGAGACCACAGCATCACAACACAGAGCCAGGCTAGAAGGTCACTATTAACCAGCAGTGAGTTAGTTTACCACAATAAAAGCTGCCCTCCACACAGCATGCCACAATACACCATTTCTCTGCTCTATATCTTCCCAGACACGTTGCTTTGCAAGGTGCCAGTATTTGCCAAGGACCTTTCACCAGTAGCAACTGAAGTCTTTTATGCTTTTCCTATCATAGCTGTCAACAACCTGCTAAAGCCCAACATCAGCCCTGCATTAGTCATGTTACATCCTCAAAACCTTCTGAAGGCTTTTTGATTTTGCAGATCAAAAGCATCCGCTCCAAATCCCTCTTTAGCTGGTCATGGTTTCATACCTAAGATTCACTTGTCTTTATTTATCCAGTTTTAAAGAACCACTTTCCGTGTTTTATCAGTAAAGAAGCAATGAAGGTTATATTACTTGGAGGCTTTACAATTAACCACAACATATTTCAATCACACGGTTCCCTGGTTGCTCTTGCAACTAACTTGCAATTAAACTAAGGAAGGACCAGTGTTTGGTGAACTTCAACCAATGAAGGACAAGAAATCTGGAGAGGGACTTTTTACAAGGGCTGGTAGTGACAGGTCACGGGGAATGGCTTTAACATGACAGAAGGGACACTGAGATGAGCTTTTAGGCAGAAGTTCTTCCCTGTGAGGGTGCTGAGGCGCTGGCACAAGGTGCCCAAAGAAGTGGTAAATGCTCCATCCCTGGCAGTGTTCAAGGCCAGGTTGGACACAGGGCCTTGGAGCAACATGCTCTAGTGGAAGGTGTCCCTGCCCATGGCAGGGGATTGGAACCGGGTGAGCTTTAAGGTCCCTTCCAACCCAAACCATCGTATGTATGACATGCCAGGATCTGCCATAGGGCCCTACAAGCTACAACTCTGCATGGCATGGCTCAGAGAACACCAGAGTTTGTGGATTGTTTTGCTGCTGCTTTAACTTTCCACCTCTCAGCAACAACTGAAGAACAATTATTTTCTACTACTATGGAATAAACAATAACCACCCCCCCATATTTTCAACTGCATCAGTAAAAACAGCCAAAGCAATAACGAACCTGTGAGAAAACCCCATTTGCTAAATTGCAGTGGCCATCATTTCTAACAGACACACACAACTGTGCAAGGAGCATTAAGCAAACAAACCCAACCCAAGGATGACTGTGTCAGCAGCCCAGACCAGCACTCATGCCAAGTGACCACCACCTGATTAAGTGGAAAACACAAATAAAAAGCCACAAAGTAAAAACAACCTGGAAGATACTTTCTGGCATATTCAAATGCTGAGTTTTATTTTGGCACATGATACTGCCACATCTTATGAAAAGCTGAAAAGTTGTCTTTTTACTGGCAGGCAAGTAAGTATAAACTTTTTAACAGAGTCTGCTCTCCAAGAAAGTCAGCAGCTTCTCTGCTTTCTGGACATAACTCCTTTCTGCTAAAAGTTATGACTACAGGGTCTCCATAAGACCCAGATCACATCTATTTAAGTGCTAGCCCAAAGAGGTATCAACAGAGACAAGACATTAAGGAAGAGAGAAAGAAGACAAAGACCTAAAGTAAAGCAGGGTTAAGTGAACCTTTCTTGTTTACCCAGGAAGTCTGGATGTAGCCTGAAAAACAAGCCCAAGTCTCCTAATATCCAGTTCAATTTTCGACCACAAAACAGACTTCTTTCCAACTAATAACAGCTTACAGGAATTGCAGTTTGACTTCTGCACACAGGCAGATCAGTAAATATCTCATAGCGGGAGACAGAGCACAGATGTACACAGAAAAAAGGAGCAGATAAAAATGCTATTTTCCATCTTTTTAAGGTTTTTTTTCTGGCCCTTCCCCAACCCACCCTTTCCTGCCACCACACGGGTAAATGAATGATCATCTATCCACATAACACACATGAAGCCTGTTTCACTTGCTGCACTGTTGTAACTCTACTGAATTTATCTTTATCTTTGTTCAGGGAGACAAATGGAGTGATGCAAAACCCACTAAATGAATGGCTTAAAGATAAAGGGAAGACAATTAGACGATTGCAGTAATGTGAATTAGTCTGAAGAGCTTACAGGGAGCTGCCAAAGTGCAGCCAACTTCTCAGGAGTAGACAGCTCTGCAGACTGGAAGCTGTGAGTTTCTCCTTAATAACTCTTAAGAGTTACTGTGCATTATACTTTGGCTCTATCCCCATCCTGAAAGTATGACCTTCTGGAGTTCTATCACAGATTTGAGCTTCACAAGGAAGCTGCAAGGCCAGGCTGGAATTAAATCAACAGCAATTAGTTCTAAGCCAAGAAGCCACTATTACTTGACAGGAGAAGCTGTTTTACCCTGAGAGGACAGAAATGAATAAACCCTTATTCCTTTGGTTTGAGTCCCCCTGTCAGAGAAGTGACTCACTGGTGTCACTGCATTAGAGCTCCAGTTTGACAGAAAGACTTGCATGCAGCCTATTTCCAGACAATATATAGAACTTAACTCTTCATTGACCTGGCATCATTGTTTGCAGGAAGGCTTTCAAAGTTCCCCTGGAGTCGGCCTGGGCACAGAGGGTGCTTAGTGACAAGTGACATCTGGCAATGCCGAGATCTACAACTCGTGTGCTGCATTTCTCTAATTACTGCTGATATGATGCATTTTGGGTCCTGTAAACATATTGAGAACATTACCCTACAGGGTGATGTTTATTTATACATGCAGAATATACTGTCGAGTTAAAAATAGGGTTTGTGTGCGTGAAAATACCTACACTTGGATTACAAAAGCACATTCTACACTGTGACTGGGGAATGTGTCTCTTAGGGCAGCAGCTCGGGATCTGCTGCATACCTGAAAGTGGCCAGAGAGTCCTGCCAAGTGCGTGTGTATCCAAAAGAGCTTCTGAGCTCTGCTCCTGTCCCACCAGCAACGTTTGTTTCTCTGGCTGGCTAGAAACCCTTGACCTAGTCAGAACCATTCCTGGATGTAGCCCAACCGCCCTGAACATTGTTTGCAGACTTTCAGGCATCACCGCTTGTAAAGTTCAAGCCAGAGTCTATGGTATGCAAATGCCATCCTAAAATGAATAATTTTAAACACTTTAAACATTTCTATGAAACAACTGGCAAAAAGCCTTCAGAATTCTATTCCTACACAACAAAACAAATTCTTTACAACAGAAAATACACTTTAAATGGTCCTTTGCAGGACGTGTTCACTAGTACTTTTATAGATTAGTGTTACCACATATTTCTTTCAAAAGAAATAAAGGCAGAAGGCATATAATGGCCCCCCAGAGTTGTGCATGCTCCATCCGTGGCAGTGTTCAGTGCCAGGCTGGATGGAGCTTGGAGCAACCTGCTCTAGTGGAAGGTGTCCCTACCCATGGCAGGGGTTGGAACTGGATGAGTTTTAAGGTCCCTTCCAACCCAGACCAGTCTGGGATTCTATGACGAGTTCGGGAAAGGGACTGCTTTCACATCACTGTGCACTAGGTTTGTAGGAGGTAACTAAGGGCTTTTATGCAACCTCAGAATATACATTTACAAACTGGAAAATTATAAAACATGCAGCATTCAGTACCACGGGTGGTCTCAGTGAAGGCAGAGGATATCAGCACTGTTAAAAACTTGACGGGGAGTCACAACAGGGTTGGATGCATTTTAGCATCAGGCTTGTGAAAAAGCAAGCAAAGGTTCATCCAGCCTAACCTCCATTCAAGCACTATCTTCCTCATGGCCATGTATTCCTGAAGGATTGTATAGCAAGAAGCCTAGATTAGGCAAGGAAGACTTTAGATGGAGGTTCAGGATAGATGAGGCTTTGTAAATGCACAGCAGGATAAAACTGGGATGGGAGGCAGAGTAAACTAAGGCAAGTGAAGAAACCCACGTTACACAGGGCAGTGTGTGTTCGTGAGTTGCTAGGTATCAGTGATACAAAGCCATTTAAATGCAGCTCTTCTAACCTAAATATAAGACTACAGTAAGTAGAAAAGCTAACATACTGCCATATTAGCTTCGGAGACATAGGAATTAAAGAGCTGAAATGCAGTAAGATCAGGACAATCACGAGATGAAAACAAACAAAATTATCTTTGTCAAAGAGAGATTCTCTCTTTTGTATTCCGGTCATAAAGGAAAAATGTTTAATTTCTGCATCCTTCAAATGAACTAGAATGAAATCACCTAATCTGCATAATTTAGATGCAAGGCTTCATATTCAGGATGTACCAAGATCACAACAAAGTAGGGAAAAATGTGTTCTTCAACAGAGTGGAGCAAAGCTGTAAAGGTTTGTGCAGAAATGTATTTGGTTGTTAAAAGTCTTCAAGCTTACTAGCAATAAAGTATATGAATGGAATGCACAGGGTGGAAGGACCAAAACAAGCCTTAAGGTCAGGAGCCCTGGGTTGAGCTGCACCATCCACAACCCACTTGACACCCACAGTGGTTACTGCTG
>NW_009916042.1:16564-44287 GCF_000696875.1 Nestor notabilis
GGGTGATAATGCCAAGTAAGAACTTGATGTTGTCATATTTGGCCTTCTCCACCCCATCCGTGCAGGCTGCTGGGCTCACTCCAAGATGCCAGAAGCGCCTTGGAACACCTACACCATGGTCTCCAACCCACGGTGCTGCTGAGTGTGCAGCACCAAGGTCGAGACACAAGAGCACTGGTACACACAGCGTGGTGCAGTGGGTGCAGTCAGCAGGTGCAGCGCATGAGCATCTATTTCCACATCACATCACAACTAGGGAAAGGCAAATGCTCACAACATGTAGCAGTTTCTAGGCTTTGCAAATCCCCGCTGCTTCAGTCCAGATACTCAGTTGAGGGCACAGACCAGCCCAAGCTGCAAGCTCAGTGCAGGGAGAGAGTAAAAGCAAATCTATGTTCTTCAGCGCTACAGAAAAGTCTAATCTTTCTCAAGGGCTGTTGCTATAAAAGACCTTCAATATACTTGATCTCATTTACTTTAAAAAGGCTGTCAGAAAGACTTGTCAGCAACTTCTTGGAAAGGCAGCAGAGGGAGGGGAAGCAGATTGTTAACATTAGAATATCACCTACCATCTGGATGTGTTTAACATAGGATCAGATATAAGATTTGGATGTAAATTTGCAGTCCTTGATCTCATGCCCAGTCAAAACTTGAACTCAATAACTTCAAGACACATTCTCATCAGTGGGATGGAGCATGTTAATAAAAGCTCCAAACACTCAGGCAATTTCTCTGCTTATACTCCCTTGCACTTCTTTAAGAAAAAGGGCATTTAAAAGAAACAACTAAACCTGTAAGAAGCCAGTAAACACCTACAAGCTCTGCTGTATGATGGAAAATAAGGAAGGGAACAGACGGAAGTACTGTAATCTCTGAAAGTCTGCAGTTTCAACTAGTCAGCTGATAAATAGTCTTATTGAGAGGCACCAACTGAAAGGAAGTTCATGACTGCTGCTTATTTAACCACCTGTGAGGGTGCTGGGGCCCTGGCACAGGGTGCCCAGAGAAGCTGTGGCTGCCCCATCCCTGGCAGTGTTCAAGGCCAGGCTGGACACAGGGGCTTGGAGCAACCTGCTCTAGTGGAAGGTGTCCCCCGTGTGAACTGGATGAGCTTTAAGGTCGTTTCCAACCCAAACCATTCTGTGATTCTATAATTCTAACACCAACCTCAAATGAGCAGCACAATAAAGTAAGTTTACAGTAAAACCTACTGGGTAGAATAAAGAAGGACAATATTCTTGCTACAAGCAAACAAAAGCAGAAAAATCTATCTCCAGCGCCAAAGACCTGAGCCTACCCCTTAGACTCACTTCCTCCCTCCCTCCTGGAAGCAGGAAAGACTCAGAGGGGGCTGAGCAAGAGCCTTTGCCGTACTCCATCCATCAAAGACACCATACTGTTTTGTCAATACCTGAAGTTACAGGCAGCACATAAAAGAATGACTACGGTGAGCTCTGAGTGCTTTTAATAGCTCTCATACCCAGAACACATCAATGTGAAATGCAGCTCTAATACCAAGAGCAGGTGGTTATCTTGTCAGCAACACAAATTCACACTCCTTCAGGAAAATCAGCACCACCCTTTCCCTCCCAACTCTCCCCATGTTTCAGCAGCGCGAACCAGCACCCCCTGGGTAATACATCCTTTACAAAAGACCATTTAAAATCAAATAAAAGCTGGAGCATAAAACTTCAGTGCACTTTTTTAAATACAGTAGTCCTACATTTTAAATATTTACTGTCAACACCCCCCCACCAACAATAACCTGTCAGAACCCTTCTGAAAAACATCATCTACATTTTGCACTTCCCATCGTGATTCCCTGTATTTATTTTCTTAAATAACTAAACAGGTGAAGAACAAACCAGGTATTTCTGGATGGAAAATGTCATTTTTCTCCCTCTTGTTCTTTTTGAACAAAGGAAAAGGAAAAAGAACATTTCAGATCAAAAAGCACTAAAGATTAAAAGAATTTAAAAAAATCCAAAACAACTTGAACACGTCCTAAACCAAGACGCAACTTTTGCTGTAGGTTTCAGCTGTACCCATTTCTCATGCAGCCAAATGTCGCTGCCAACATATCTCCACCACCCCACACAAACACCAAGTCACATCCCAAGTCATTTACTGCCTGTGGTGCTGGCAGCTTTACACCTACATGGAATGTCTTCTCTGCCGTGGAAGGCACCTCTGTGCCACAGGTAGGCAGGTAGGTAGCATTCAGTCACTACCTTCTAAAAACACAGCAAAGATGTTGTGAAGTTAAAATAGGCAAAGCCAACTGGAGGCAGTTTATAAAGCACTGCCCTTGCCCACTTATCTCACAGTAAAAATGATGTATTTAACTCACCAGTGCTGACTTAAGGATGCAGGAGAGAATATGGCTTTTAGTAAGTTATCCAAGCCAGGCAGTACAGACCTGAGGAAGGAACCACATACCCAAAAGCCTGTCCTTGTCCAACTATCACCTTGCCAAAGCACACAACTGTTTGCCAAAGGACATCACCAACTGTTTAGCCATAGAGTGTTTATGCTTCTGATGGGGCTGCACAGAACAGGAGGAGCTGCCACACAAGGAGCCCTTTCCCCGGGTGAGGGCAACAGTTGATAAGCAAGTGAGACATCATCTCACAAGAAATTCTGATGGAAAACAACACGTTGTCAGGCTTTCTTATAAAAAAAAAAAATAAATATTTTCTTGCTGAAAAAGGAAACATTTTCATTTTGGTGGCCCAAAAAAGGAACAGCTCTATATTTTCCAGTGTAACCATACATATTTTCTTATGAAAACAGAAGTGTTGTATAAAAGCTGTCTAGCTGATAACTAAGCAATCTCTGTTAAAACAGTTCACCATCTCAAGCATTTGGACAGAACATGCTCTACTGGCTCTACTTGAGAGAGAAGTAACCTCACAGCAAGGCTCTTTGAACACTCACATCACATTCAGAAACACTATATTGCACAAGTCAGGAGAGATTGCAACCAAAACAGGCAGGTACTGCTGGAGCCATGGATACAGTATATGATAAAAAATCAGTATTAACTCCATCACTCTGTGTGTATGTGTATATTTGTGTGTCTGTATACACACAAGCATATGTATATACACACATACATGCATATATGCACATACGTATATATATACACACACATGCATATAGATATATTTCATGGTATGTCCAGGCCAGGATTATAGCTGGTTCAAAAGGCAAAAATCATTTTAAGGAAATGAATGACCTGGAGCAAAACATTTCAAACAACATTTCTTTGCCAGCTGCTGTAACACAGAGCTTTGCTGAGCTGTATGTGAACCACAGCCTCATTGACTCCATGGAGCTGCACTGACTAGCAAGGCTGTATTAAACTAAGCTAGATGCAGACTGGTTTTCTTTCTCTCTTATTTCATATTATTTCGTGTTTTAAAAAGACACAGCAGAAATTACAACAGACTTGTCAGTAAGAGCCACTAGCCCTCAGTGCAGTAACACAGGCAACCAGGTCTGTAATACTTGCATGATTATTCATAGGGTGCAAGTGAAGTGTATGGCAAACTGATGTTTCATAGCAGGAGCTTTTCCTTACAAAAGTTGGCATGTGCCAGTATAACATAACTCATTAGTGCAGCATAAGGTTGATTTGAAGAGCCTGAGAAGAAAAGTAGTTTCTGTGTAGAGTCTATTACTATGACAAAGCATATGGCTAAAATACACTTAAACAACAATATTCCACAGCTGATCTACAGCCCTGATTTCATCTCGTCAGCCAGCACAAGAGAGCTCTGTGTGTTAGGGAGTATGGACGTATGTGCCATTTCCAATGGGTTTTTAAACTGGAAAGCTCCATTTGGTCACAAATTATTTCAAATACAGACACTCTGGTCCCAGCCCAAAGTTTTGTTGTATCAAGGTATATTTCATACACATGAAGTATTGTGAATAAAAAGACCACCCCATCAAAGCACATGGGAACTTTGGTACCCGCTTTAATAGAGCCTGAGTTTTTCCCCTATTGCATTCACATTATCCAGTTCTCTTTAATTATCATTCAGGTTCCCCTCCAATCCAAAGCATTAATGTTGCAGTCAAGGTATGCTAAAAGTATTCACAGATGAACAGCACACTTACTGCATGTTCAGGCACTTCTCAGCACTGACAAGGGCTCAGACTGCATCAGACTTTCGAGCTACAAAGCAACACTCATCTCTCATCTCATTTCTCTGAAAGCTCCTTCAGAATAAACAGATTGAAATGGTTTACAAAGCAACTATCACGTTACTGTTACCACTCAAGAATGTGGTGTGAAATTAGCTTGTTCTTTCTAAATTGTAATTTAGCCATGAGCAAAACTGGTTAGATGCATTTGTAGGTATGATGCGCAGTTGTCTTACTACCCAGACCTGCTTAATCCTATCTCTTTTCACTCATTCTCAGCTATATCCAGCGAAACATATATGAACACAGTAGCATTCATTCCTACCCAGGAACAGGTTAAGCACATGAGTTCTATTCTAATGCTGCTTCTATTCTACTGCTACATTTCCTGACATCAGAAAGCGTTTCTGAATCAGAACACTGCAGTCACTAAACAACATGAGAGTCATACTGAAGCAAACCATCAACCCTTATTCAGGCAAAGATCCTGCCGTGATTAAAATACGTGTTTATTTTCATTACAAGCTGCTCTAAGCAACTGGCCATACTTTAATTTGCAAAGCAAAAAGCACTGCTTAAAAGGCAGACTATTTTCTTTAAAGCACCTGAGATTTAAAGGATTTATCTAAGTCACAAAGAAGCAATTCCCAACAAAAACAAATGGTGACTTTAGGAATACATGAGATTCTACATCATTTAGTGGCTTTATCCGATCTGCTTTAATAGGCAAACTTGTGCCATAAACAAAGCCTTTGTAAAGTGTGATTGTTTTCCATCCTTCATAGTTAGTCCTTGTATTCCCTGATTTGTCAGCTTGGTATTAAAGAATAACAATAATTTTCTATTATAACGTAGTGCTCAAAGAGCATTTCACAGTTCCTCTTTGCTACAGAATAAGAGGCTGCACTAATTAATTGCATTCCCTCTGTTTTATGCTTCATAAAAACTTTCACAGAGGTTTCAAAGGCACAAAAGGACATTTAAACAGCCTACACTCCCCAGAAAACAGCCTCATGTGCCTCTAAAAACTCCTTCCTAAAAGACATGGCCACAATGAGTAAATTAGAAAGATTTCTGGTTTAGAACGACTTACAAAATCAAGGGTAATTACAGCTGACACTTTAATACTAAAGATGCCTCCAGTTTACTGGATTTAAATACACTGAAGTCCCTAATATTCTCTGTCTCTCACAAGTTTTCCCATACATAGACCTGATACATCTCGAAATCAATATACAAAACTAAACAACAGAAACTGGCTCCTTATTTTCTGGTTTATCTATAAATACAGGATGGAGGAGTTTTTTTGGCTATCAAAACTACAGACTGTAAAAGTGAAACAATTAGAAGAAATATATAAAATCTCAAAACTATATCAGAGTTGGAAAATTAAGATGTGTTAAGATACAAATTCCTTATGAATAAATATTTCCTCTAACACCCTAGTAATATCTTTTGAGGGGGAAAAAAATGCAGTGCAAGCTCTAAGCTACCTGAGCAATGCTGAGTACAGTGGCAACAGACTCCCATTTAACAAAGTAAGAAGCCACGTATTGATGTCAACCATCTATAACTTAATGCATCATAAAATCATTTTTCTTCATTTCATAATATGTTAATACAAGGAGGTAAAATAAGGGATAGATAATGTTATCTGTGCTTCTTATCCTACAAGTATATATGATCTCTTGTCAGCACTGACACTTTTCTTTCTTATATAATTAGGACGTAGGATGTCTATTACTGGGACACCTACGTAAATATTAAATTAGGACATTTATTCTTCTCAGTTATTACAGTGAAGTCACTGGAAAAAATCCTTTTACTTCTACAAATCCAGTATTAATCAAAATCTCAGTAAAGTAAAACTACTGCATAAATGCATTGCACCCATAGAGATGCTGTTTAACCTTGAAGTTTAAGCCCAAATACATATTTTTCAAAGACTGTGAAATATTCTAATCTTCATTTTGGGATTCCCATTCAAGGAAAAAGTCAACACCACGGCTGTAAAAACACAGCACCTATATTGCATAGTGAGTGCCCAGTTAGTACATTAATTGTCAGGCTGTTAGTATTTCCCATCAGTGTAGTTACCACATCAAAACCCTTGTGTCTAAACCAGGGAAATTATTGAGCCTCTTAAAACTATAATTTATAAGTAAATTTTAAATTTAAAAAGAAAGGCAGTTTGTGCTTATTTAAGTTAGACAAAGTGGGTTAAAACAGACAGCACTGCTATAGACAGATGTTCAGTGAGGTGAGAAAATGCCATGATCTGGGGGTAGACATCCAAAAGGCAGCTCAAGGCGTTTCTTTCAAGTCACCAGGTCAGGGATTGGATTCCTTGGAAGTGGGTTAGCCCAGCCCCTCAGAAAGCCAGGGGTTTCGGGAGACTGACAAACAGCCCCCAGGCATTCTGTACTCCAGCACTTTCCAATCAATTAGCAGGTGATCCAGGCACTACCTTCATTCTAAGGGATGCTTTGTCACGTAGTGAAGGCTTCATTCTCAACCTCTTCTGTTCATTTTTAACGAATAAACAGATAGTATTTGAGGCTTGATAAAAACAATTAAAGTTAGATCTCGACAGTATTTAACTGCAAAGAAAATACTCCCTATGAAAGGATGGCCGTGCCTATCTGTTGAACTAACTGTGCAGCACACAGAGGAACTCCAAGGTGTGTCAGTGAGGCCCAATTTTAGAATCGAGAGCATGGGAATGCTCTGGTGAACTAAATGCAGTAGATAAGCAGAGTAGAAAATTCAGAACTAAAACCAAAGGCTTTTGTAAGGTGATGAAGGAGCATGTTATCTAATAAAAATCCCAGCATCTCTACCTCAGTGTATCATTACAAACTTCTGCTGAAGAATTCAAGCGCTGTAGGTGGGTCCAGTGCTAAAAGAAGTCACAAGAAAAATGCTGCTTCTATCTCCAGTTTGGGCCCAAAGAATAAAAGCAAAACCAAATCATTTAAAATACCTCTGAAGTAGCTATTTTTTTACCTGCATTACCCACACAAAGAAAGAGTAGCTTCAAGAAAGCCCATGGAATTGCACTGTCTTCACTCTCCTATATGGGAGAGCAAACTGCAGCACTTTTCCCTCCCACAGAAGTATTGATAATAAAACATGTAAAGGCTCAAACTGAAATACAAGATTGTTTGCCTCTAACTAGAGTCCTTTGTTACATTACACTGACCAACTGGCCATATTTGTGCTTGCTACTGGTACAACACGTGCTGACTGCATGTTCCATACAGTCTTCCAATACCTAAAGGGGACTACAGATAATCTGGAGAGGGGCTTTCTACAAGGGCAGGTGGTGACAGAACAAGGGGGAATGGCTTTAACCTGACAGAGGGGAGATTTAGATGAGATCTTAGGCAGAAGTTCTTCCCTGTGACGGTGCTGAGGCGCTGGCACAGGGTGCCCAGAGAAGCTGTGGCTGCCCCATCCCTGGCAGTGTTCAAGGCCAGGCTGGACACAGGGGCTTGGAGCAACCTGCTCTAGTGGAAGGTGTCCCTGCCTGTGGCAGGGGGTTGGAACTGGATGAGCTTTAAGATCATTTCCAATCCAAACCAGTCTGTGAGTCTATGATATTTGCAGAGGTTGCTCTGTCTCGGACTCACCCTCAAAGCGCAGAGGAGCAAGGTTTATAGTGACAGCCTCCCCCTCAGGTCTGCATGGTAACTTTTGGGCTACAGCTACAAAACGCTGCCTGGGGGATAAACTGAAGCAGCATAGGCTGGCCTGACCCTCTGGTCTTGTTCCCAGCAGCTCCAAGCAGCTGCCCCTGATGCACAATCTGGTTGGGGTCTGCAGTATCCACAGTCAGTGTCCTACTGAGCTGACAAAACACTTCTCCTTTTCGAACCTCACTAATTTCAGTCAAGCACTAAGCAACTATTTTGAACTGTAACCACCTGGGCCCAGTCTAGCTGTGATTAAACTCTCATCTGTGCCAAACCAAAGGTCACCAAGCAGCACTGCAGTGTAACAGAGAGGGGAGAGTGCGCTGCCAGCACGGGGCTCGCGGGGGGAACCCACTAACTGCATTTCACGCCATGGGATGCCTCCTGCTTGTGTCAATTCTGGTGACAGACTGCAAAGCACGTCTACCTTAAGAAGCTGCTCGTGGAGAAGAGAAGATGGTTGGGTAAACACCTCAGCTGGAGTGAAGTACTGCATTATTTGTCGCTCAGCATGGCTGTGCAATTTTAAAGGCAAGACCAGCTTCAGGATTTTCTCTGTTATGATAATAAGGCTTCGCTCATGAGACAGCCTAACTGCTTTCAGCTTTGTGTACACACTAGGGTGAAGTCTACATTTAATAAGCTTCACCACAACACCTTGTCAGGAAATATGCCTATTATAGAGAAACTTATCAGAATTATTTATGGCTATATTATTACATATGTAATATATATATACTGTCTAGTCAAGTGGTGGAAGGACCCCTCCTGTACATCCTTTAAGGCTGCTGCATCAGTACTCTACAAGACAATAATTTTCAGGAGCGATCCCTTGTCACAGACCAGACAATACAGAAGAACTGATGCCTGCACTGATCAGAGCTTACCCCCTTATAAGGCATACCCAAATGACCTATGTGATGGACACAACCATTCCCTCAACCCTTCTTGGAGCCTCTCATACCTTGCAGTATCTTTATTATCTTTTGTGTGCTCAGCAAAACATCCAAAACACTCTGAAAGCTGGTCATCAACTCCCCGTAAAATACCCACTGCAGCCCAGTGCTGTTGTGGTGCTGCTGTCACAGCAACAAGGTCCAGTGCCCTTATAACATACATCTGCATTTCTCTTAGTCAGATACTGACAACCAAAGAAAGAATAAACACTTACGTAAAGCCTAATTTTTCATGCTTTAAAACCTAGAGATCAATTACTGAACTGAGTTACAGTCACTTTACTGCAACCAACCCCTAATGCTTACAGTCTAACCAGGAATACATGCCAACAGGTAACTCTGTCTCACCTGTAACAAATGCAAAGCATACTTTAAATACTTCGGGTGTATTTTTATTTCAATAGGCTGCAAGAGTCAACACATATAACGATGCAACAAATTATTATGACACACTACTTGAAAAACATTTCCTTAGAGCTTCATTAACTCGGTATTAAACCAAATTAGGATACAGCAAGCGTATCTACAGGGTAGAAATTAATTACATATTTGCATTTTAGTCACACTATGACATTATACATTTGGGCCTGACTGCTACCTTCATCTGGGATAGAACTGTCAGAGGAGTCAATAGGAGCTCTCAGACAAGGTCTGCAGCTCTCGGAGCATGACTTCGCAGAGATGCTCAGGAAAGTCAACTGGCATTAGTCTAACACATGATCTAAAGAAGATTAGTTAAATTCTGTGTGGATGCTTTCCTTCAGAATTAAAGTGACTTTAATATGATTTCATTACTTAAGTTTGGAAGTGAAGTAAACTAAATCGAATTAGGCCACCTTAATGGTGAAGAGAAGCATCAACATGGAGTTTTGGTGCAGTGCAACGAGCTACTTTAAAAATTAAAGTCATATTAGTTTTCCCTTGTGTCCATTCATCCACAAACCCTTTAGGAAGGTTATAGTTTCAAAACTATTAATCTGATTAAATGAAAATTCACTTTATCAAATTACACAATTCCGCTTGCTAGTGTGAAGAGATCACTAAATATTAAAGTGAGCTGCCTGGAAAAGTCATCCAGCTCCAGAGGAGGCAGAGTATTTTTGCTGTGGTACTTCAGTGAGTTATATTAAAGGCCTTCAAAAACACTCACCCCTTTTCAGAATTTGATGAGTGACATCCAGTGTAGTATTTCAGGGGGTGGGAAGAGGGGTCTGAAGTACCTTTTAGTTTGCTTTAAGGCAGAGTAACTTCATTAGCAGAGACCGTGTTCCATGCCTACTAACACAACGCACATTCCCAGCTATAAGAAGACCTCTAGCAATTTTACATAGCCTTCCATGCAGACTAATTCAGGGAAAGCAAGTAATAATGGTTAAATCATTATCAAACAGCTCAGAGGAAAAGACAGTGCAGTTAAGTAAGGCTCAAAGGATGATTTGACATGTACTATCTTCAAGAGTACCAGGTCTGTGATACAGTATTCCTACAGTACTCCTTGACAGAGGAAGGACAAGGGAAGATGAATCCAGAATTGGCAAACTCTTACCCCAAATGTACTGCTTGTTTTTTACCTAGAGCATTCTAATCTAAACCTCAGTCAGATGCTTCCCTTCTGTCATGCCTGCCCAGAAAGTCTGCAGACACCACTACACTAAAGGTGGAGAGGTCTCCCAGTAGAGCTGTAAAAGAAAATCTCTTTGCAGAACACATTTTAAACATGCAAGGTGTGTATTTGCATTTTCATAGTACCTTATTACAACACATGCATCTGTCAGTCTCCAACTGCACCAGAACATGTCATGTGTTTTAGAGACATTCAGGTTTCTTATTGGAGATGAGCCAGTCCTAATAAAGTACTCTCAGGTAACCCTTGCACTCTTGAACAAGTTGGACACAGCTTGTTTCAGGACATCCAACTCTCAGCAGAACATGACCAGACCCACCATTGCTGTGGGGAATAAGATCTTCTAGTTACAGAACTGGGACACAACAGCACATTATGTGCATCACGTAAGTCTGCGTTTTCTTCAAATATTCCCATAATAGCCACCTTCAAAGCTCAGCTATCAGATGGATGGATCTGTGAGCTATTTTAAGTGTTTTGACAACTGCTCTCAAGAGCCTCATAGAAGTTAGCAGCACTTACAACAAGCAAACTGAAACTAGTGGGCTTAAAAATAGTGTAACACCCAAAATACCAGTAAAACCAAGAACAGTGGTTTGCAGGCTTCTTTAGTCCTTCCAGGCTCAGTGAACTAAGAACAAGGGACAATTTCAGCTGTACAGCATTTTTCAGAGTGAATGTTTCTAATGTGGTGGATGCAAACTTAATTACAACATGTTTGAAGTAGGTATCAAGATCAAAAGGAAAATAATGTTACATTAAAAAGGAGAAAGTTAATCTAAAACCGCAATTAAAAACATGAACTCAAGGGGAAGAGCTGTTTGAGTTGGTAGGAGAAACATTATACATAGAATTAAGATCAGTATGACAGTGTTAGAAATGAAGCAAACAAGCCAGATAAGCAGCAGCACATAATGATTGAGTATTTACACAGCTGTAAAACATCTACCAGGAGAATTCTGAGTAGACGTGTTTGGAACTGTGCAGGGGAAATCTTCTCCACCTGATCCTGTACAACAATTTGCTTTATTGCCCAGCTGCTCTTGGTTCCTACGAAACCACCAGAAAGGTTCATTGATTTAAGCCATGTGTATCTTGAATGAACTAACAGTACAAACTGCCAGTTTACTCAAAGAATAAAAAATTACCAATAAGACTATTGAAGCTCTCATGAGACCCCACTTGAAGCACTGTGTCCAGTTCTGGTGTCCTCAACATAAAAAGGACATGGAGCTGTTGGAGCAAGTCCAGAGGAGGCCACGAGGATGATCAGGGGCTGGAGCACCTCCCGTATGGAGACAGGCTGAGAAAGTTGGGGCTGTTCAGCCTGGAGAAGAGAAGCTGTGTGGAGACCTCAGAGCAGCTTCCAGTGTCTGAAGGGGGCTACAAGGATGCTGGGGAAGGACTCTTCATTAGGGACTGTAGTGATAGGACAAGGGGTGATGGGTTCAAAGTTTAACAGGCGAAGTTCAGGTTAGATACAAGATGTTCTTTACTGTGAGGGTGGTGAGGCACTGGAACAGGCTGCCCAAAGAAGTAGTAATTGCTCCATCCCTGGCAGTGTTCAAGGCCAGGTTGGACAGAGCCTTGGGTGACATGATCTAGTGTGAGGCATCCCTGCCTGTGGCAGGGGGTTGGAACTGGATGATCTTAAGGTCCTTTCCAACCCAAACCGTTCTGTGATTCTGTGAAAATATTTAATTAAAACCCAAAACAGAGGAACATTTTGCTTAAAAGCCTGGAAATGGAACTGTTCTCACCTGGGTGTTCTTTTAGCCTGGGAATAACAACTCCTCTACCTGGCTTGCTACTGGCCTGCATGTGGGAAGACAGATGGTGTCAGGGAACTTGTTTCACAAAAAAACTCCTCCAGGAAAAGCAAGTGCTCAGTGTACTTCTACTGACAGGCTGACCAGGTTTTTTCATGAATTTACTGGTCCTGGCTTATCAGCAGACACACTTGCATTTGTCTCACCTTCAGATCTTTACAATAAGAAGAACTTACTAATTTAGTACAGCTGTTCATTAAACATAAAAAGCATGTTAAACTTTCTCAGATTTGTAACAACCTTAGAAATTACTTAATCGTCACTGCTATATTTAGTCCTGTGCTTTAATACAAAGTATTTTATAGAAGCTGGTGATGATATTCAACACCTAGGTGAAAATGAAACAGGTATCGCAGGAGATAGAAGGACCCGCTCACACCTACTATATCCTGTGCCTTCTACTCACAGAACCTTCCACTTACACTGGAAATAAACATTACTCACTACTACAACACTCGGCCACAGGGATCAGAATGGTCTTCTCACACTTACTCGTTTCTGCCCCGCCAGCCTTGCAAAAGCCAGCTGTGAAAAACCATGGACATCAGCAACTTCAGTCCTAGCCACCTACAGCCAAGTGGTAAAAGCTTTTAGCAAACACTGAACTCACTCTGCTGTGAAGAAACTCGAGGAGACAAACACCCTTAGCTCCCTTTCCTGGGAAGGTCAGGATGCTTCAGGAGAGGTTTGCCTGCACTAGAGCTGGTGCAACCTTCCTAATACAGTAGCAACCAAAATTATAGGGAGTTTTTGCAATCAGCAAACTTGATGTCCTCCTCCTCTTAGACACTTGATCCCAGTATCTGCCACGACTAAGATATATTCTTTGTTGCCTCCTGGGTCCCCTTCTACTTCCCTGTTGGCACAACCGAAGGAGAAGGAAGTCCTGCTGCCCTGCACGTTTCATTTGCAACTCCGAGATGCTCCAAGGGCAACTCTGAAATTCCTTTTCCTACAGCCACGCTCTCTTCACAGTCCCAAACCCAAGAGCAGGAAACATATGTCGTGGCAGAGAGCAAATGCTGAGATATATCCATGTAATCTCAAGGAAGCAGGTGGTTCCTCACAGATCATTGCCAGTTCCCACATCTCAGTGCGGTCCATGCCCTGGGTGGGACAGAGGTTTAATCAGTCCTTAAACATCCTTTTCTTCCCCATGCTGTTCAGCCCACGCTCAGCAGAGCCCCCGTTTCATTATGTCTGCTGACACCACAGTAGCAAAGAGATTCAAGACAAACAAGTTTCCTGTTTTCATTGCCTAAGCACACTTTGGCAGCGATATGCTCAAAAACAACTGATTCAGGTCATTAATCAAATCAACAGAGAGCTAGCTAACAATCTGTTTTAACTCAGTTGGCAACTGATAGCTGTCTGCATCTCTGCATTTGTGTAGTCCTGCTTAGTTTTAATCGGCTGCACGGCCATTGAAGTGTTCTCTTGTTCTCCAAATGAAAGGAGACAATTCTCTAGGAATTGAACTCCTGATGTGAGCAGTTGTACTCGTGTGTTCAGGGAGTCCCTGCTGAGAACACTCCATGTCTGTCACTCAAAACTGGCCGTTTCCTTCAGCGTTGTTGCCAGTAAGCCATTGAAAGATGAAAGCCAAAGGGGAACAAGAACAGGACATCCAGATATGGTAAAATCTTGAGACCTTGAACACAGTCCAAAAATTATCCCTTTGCCAACATGAAAAGACATCACAAGTTGAGGCCAGAAAACTGAGAGCTCTGTCTTTATATAATTTAGAAATAGTATGTGTCTGTCAGTCTAAAGAGAAACACACTCACCTGAAAGGAAACCAATTAATAAACTGTTACAAACCATGACCAGCCACAAAGACTAAAATAAAACTATATCAAAATACTAAGTTATTGCACCTTACCAAGCATGTGCTACTGCAGGGCTGTGACCAAATAGCTTCTCTATTTCCAAAGACATGAGACATGCAAACTATAAATAAACAAGTTCAAGATGTGCATCGGTATCACAGACACCACCCGCTCACTCCACTGCCCTTCACTCACCACAGCCCATTTCTAATGTTGTCTTTATTTTCTTCCTCTTTGCAGGCTTAAAGAGACTGAAGGAAAATGAAGCAGCCTGTCAAACACCATCAGGCGCATTGGCACTTGCCTTTCATTCACTTCACATCACTGGATTTCTTGTATTCAAATAGTGCCTCCTTGCCAGTGTCAGATCATACATCACTCCATAGGATGAAAACTGCCTAGATCTTGTGTTAAGATACTTGCTGCTCCTCAGAGAATATTTTTTTACTTTTATTATTATCAATAATTATCATTATTATAAGCGCAGACAAGAAGCAGCTCATCAAGTGGTGGTTAGAACTAAATGATCTTAAGATCCTTTTCAACCCAAACCATTCTGTGATTCTCTAAGTGGTCAGCATCTATGGTCCCGAAGCTTCACCTTTCCAGACCACACGTACATATTAATTGCTCTTACTAGATCCTAACCAGAAGAAGAAATGTCCTGCTTTGTAGAGTCGCTTTCATGTGTAAAAATCCAGAAACTCTACATTAATAATACCACTGTTACTGTGACCAGCAAGTATATGACAGACTTCCACACCATAAAAGTTACTGGGTCAGCCTATGTACCTATGACCTGGTTTTCAGTCTAAGTGCTTGAAGTTAAGATAGAAATAGATGCAAAATAAACAAGCTTTGAAAACAAGCATCAAACAGTCGGTCACAGCATTAAGTCATGACAGTAAAGACCCTTAGAGTATGAGGAAAGCCAGTGTATTTGTTGGAGGTTAACTAGGATTTCTTGGGAACTTCAAAGAAAATTATGCAAGTAATTCCAATCACCATGTAGATATGTAACATGGGTCCTACCCAAAACCAGAAAACAGCTCTGCTCTGATGTTCCAGCATCACAAGAATCAGTCACCGAGTATACAAAATGACACTAATGCAATTGTAAATATTTCATAAGAATGTTAGCTAAAAAGAAAGGAATGTTTAAAAACCAGAACTCCTCTGTTTGCATGTAATTGAGCCATGATCAGATGAAGCCACATTCCAAGTCCTACCACCCTTATGCAGTGCCAAAGAAATTTCTTAGGTGAGTCAATTAAGGTGTTCCAGAACAGAACATTAATTTCCACTAAAGAGTTCAGTGATACTTCAGGAGCAAGGAACACAAAGGTGACTTCCATCCCAGGCAAGTACATGGTCTCTCCGAGATGCCGATTAGCTCAGGCTCAGCACAAAGGAATTGCAGCCTAAGTCTTACGTGTTCTGATGCCAACTCACTGAAGACTGAATAGTGTGAATTTTAGTGATTATGACAACAGCAATTTCACAGAAATGGTTTGAAACTGAGATGACATAATTTCCTCCTAACTCATTTCAGGTGCTCATCTGCACAGATGGCAGGAATACAAGCTCATGCTCAGAGGGCCAGGTTTGACCCACCTTCGTCACCTTTTCCATGAGCACTTTAGGAGAATAATTTATATAGCTTAAGGTTAATGGAAATTTTCAATTCAAGTGATATTACTGAAGATTCTTGGAAATGAGACCTGCACTTGCAAGTGCTGGGCTTTGAACTGAAATCCCAGCTGTATCAGAAGTTACAGTCTTCTACAGCGAGATAAGCTACATACCAGAGGCACTACACATCCATTGCTGATCTGCCTGAAGGTCAGATGTTAAGTACACTTTGCCCATTAACAGTTATTGAATAAATTATCCATCCAATAATTTCAAAAATGTACACACTTGATTCTACGTAATGGCTCATGGTAGGTTCTTCAAAAGGGAAAGAAGCGGGAAGTGGGAATGCTCCATCCCTGGCAGTGTTCAAGGCCAGGTTGGACAGACCTTGGGCGACATGGTCTAGAGGCAGCGGGTTGGAACTGGTTGAACTAAGGTCCTTTCCAACCCAAACCATTCTGTGATTCTATGATCATATGAAACAAACTAAATTCACTGGGGTGAAAATCTGGACTGACTTAGAGGGTTTGGCTCCAGGTATTGCCAGGAGGCAAACCTGTAACCCAGGAGGCCTGGAGATACTTACAAGTTTTAGTAGTTACCAAGCAGTGGGTGGCAAAGCCCATAGCTGTAACTAGCTACTTACTTCAAAGCTTAAGGGGCACATGGCTGCTGAAGATTATCCTGCATTTTTGCTTAGAAACCTGGGCAGACAGTTCCATGGACAGCAGCAGTAACTCAACAGCAAAGATATTACTTGTATGAAATGTGCTATGAAAAATCATGCTGTTTTCCAGAAGCCTGGTATGAAGGGCTCCACCAGACCTGTTAGAGAACCTGGCAACAGCAAACCAGACTTCTAAGGGCAGTGAACAAGTACATGAAAACCAAATGAAGCCATGAGGGGTTTAGGCCATGTCTAAGGCATGTTGAGGCAAAGCTCAACCCGTGCCCACCCGTTGGTGAAGCCACTGCCAGCATTCCAGTAAAGTCAGAAGCCTTTCTAGCTGCACAAATGGCATACTTAAAAACTTGACAGGGGAGTTGGAATTGGATAGCCTTATAAATCTGCTGGCTCCACAGCTTACTGAATAAGTTCTGCTACTGAGGAAGTGCCTCCAAATATAGCAACATTTTATCTTAAAATATTAAACTGCACTCTTAGAGCCATACAACCTCAGGATCCATATTTTGTTTCATTTAAGTGCATCCTTCCGTGTGCTCACAGCATATGTGAAAAATAGTAACACAAAGGTTAATGCATTAACATTTTTGGTGTTAAAGGAGAAACCTCAATATAAGAATCCTGGATGTTTCTGAATGCTGAAGCTTTTGCTAATATGGTGCATTAACACTAGGGTGGAATGGCTTTTGTTAGTAATATATTATCCGCTCACCTCCACATCTTCACTTTAACAGATCTCAATATAAATCCCCAGTAGATAACAGTGTTCCTTTAGAAACAAATCTGTCTCTTTTTTGTTACCAGTGCCACAACAAACACCGCTTTGACACAGGCTGAGTATGTGCTATTTAGCATTGCACATGGCAGTAGGGGACAATGAACTAAGTGAATTTCATCCCTTCACACCTTTTCTTTTAGCCTCCTCTGCAGTGAAACTAATACACAGAGCCACATGTACACTACGCTTGGCAACCGAATGGCTGAAGCTACCAAGTTTCAGAATTACTTTTCACCATCTTGGCAATGGGAAAGGAATACTATGAATGGAGTTTGTCTGCTTCTGGCTATCCCATGGAGCCCTGAATTTGGTTGTACAGGAGTGTTGGGGATGCTCCTAGCAGGGGAAAAAAAAACCTGATCAGATCTACTCAGGTGGTTTTTGTGTTATCAGAAAAAAATATTTACTTGCTAGAGGTTAAGTTTAAATTTTTATTAGAGCATATGAAAGCTGACTGTCCTGTGTTTTAATCAGCCTCAGCAGCCACAGGTCTGGGCAGGGAAGAAAGGCTCTATTTCTGGAGCTGTGAACACACTCATTAAGGTGTCGTCCCCATTTGCATGGAGAATACATTGAAGGTGGATCCCAGTTGTTTTAAGTGTAATCAATTTAAACTTCAGGGAATTAGCTTACAAAAATAAGCAGGCTGGACAAAGTTTGTCCTACGCTTATACCTTCACACACCGCCTCCTTTTTATGGCAGTCACAGCTGTGCCAGCCCTGCACTGCAGTTGAGTAAAAAGTTACACTTTTCAACTTAAATTCTCTTTGATCCAGCTTTTGGGAGAGAGACATCAACACAAGAACCAAAATCCTTGGTAACCCCACCTGACCAGTGCTCACAACCTGCTCTGCAGAGTAATCTTTACCTGCAAGTGAGCCCCAGCACTGCCAGGGATGGAGCAGCCACAACTTCTCTGGGCACCTGGCAGTTAGTTACCTTTTAAAGTGCATTATCTGTGAGGTACAGGACTTTCACAGCTACAGGCTAAATCCATTTCAGAGCATGGAATATCCTGTGTTCCGTTACCCCATGAGGCCAGCAAGGCTACTAGAATCCAGCACTTTGTTAACTCACTCTTCAAAGTAGCTAACAAAAAATAAAACAAACATCACAAGAATGTGTTACAGGCATTATTTTTCCTTCTCTATTAAAATGTTGTAAGTATCAAGGAATATTTTTTCCCAAGTATTTACTTACCATTTCAGGTTCTGTTTATTTTCATTTAAACATAACAGATGAAATATTTAACTTCACAGTATAAACAACGTATCAGATACTTCAAATGGGCCAAAATAAATGGGAGAGAGCTTGCATTCTCTGTGTTGCTGCTATTATGATCTCCAAATGATAGCACGATCTCTCATTGCAAAATGCAGTGGAGAGTTTTCCCAGCTAGCTGGAGGGATAAAAGCAAACCTGAGTCTTCTCATTACAGCACCCAGAAAATTGGATTTAATCCTGATTAGACCAATCATTCTCAGGGGCTCCACTGCAGTATCACATATGTCTTTATAATCTGTCTTCTACCTGTATAGCAGCAAGGCTGTTCATTCCAATAAATGCAGCTTTAATTGTGTCTATTGGATATAAAAAGCAGTTTTCACAGAAATAAACAATTACTCAAGTCAGCTTCTCACAACCAACTCTGATCTTGTCTTTTCTTGCTCTTGAAGAAACTCCATACCTAAGACTTCCTCCTACAAGGCCCCTAACATGGATCTGAAATCAGAATGTCTTTAATCAAACAGGACATTTTAATAATCATGTCATTGACAAATTCATTTTGGTGTGACAGATGCTTTCCATGGTGAGTATGTAAGAAAGCCTCATGTGTGCAAGCTAGAGTTTAAAGAACATAATGTGTTCAAAAATGTGCTTTTATATTGTCCTCACAGCTACAGTGAGATAGAAAAAATAAATAGAAAGGGGGAAAAAATTGTTTTCCTGCCAAATCAGGACACTATTACATGTATTTAATGCACTTAAAAGAAATATCCAACATTGTCCTCATAGTTGGCAATTAACATCTCAACCACAATTCTAGATTAATGGCTAATACACTACTTGTCTCTTAAGCTATGTGGAATGTGACTGTTATTACCTACCTAAGAGAGTAACATGTACCAGCAGAGAGCAGAAAGACTTTGAAACCTGGTTATCACACTAATTCTCCATATGTTACAGAAACAACACCACCAACTGGAACATGGATATTGGTGAAAAATACTTGTATGTTGTAAATACAGCAGAACAGTTCAATATTTCTAATGAAGCAGAGATCAGAAGTGCCACAAACCAACAGAAATGCCTTTGGCAGTACCTTATTCAATCACATTTCAGAAATATTCTTGACACTCATCTCTGATGATCACTACTGCAAGTACCTTCTGAGATCCATGGCACACTCAACCTTAAAGACAATAGCAGCAAATTTCATGCTGATGTTACATGAAACTGAAACTTTTGACTGAGCAGTTCAGCTTTTGTTAACTGTACAATATTCAGTAGTTGGCCAAGTTGGCTGACTGACTGTTGCCTGTCAATTTAACCAACAGGAAATAGATAGAAAGATAGTTCAGTTGTAGAGCAGGCTGCCAGTATAAATCGTTCTTCCAGCCTTTTCGGAAGTTCCCCCTAAAACCTTCATGAGCACTCTTTTAGGAAGAGAATGCATGTCTGCTGTGGGTAGACAACAGGGATAAGTGATTTAGATAATGTCATTAAACGATCTTTTAAGTTGTCAGCATCAAGGACCAGAATGGGATGAACAACTTTCAGTGCATAAAACCATTCTTATCACGTATGTCATGTAAGTAACATGAAAGTCAAATATTAATTTTAAGGTCTGCGGATGCAAACTCCTTTTTGCAGTGATGTCAAACCTTGGGAGGACCACAGACATTCTGGAAAAAACATTGCATTTTAGTTCAAGGACAGAGCTGAGTGTAGCTCAGAAGACTGTCACTTCTCTGAACGATGCAAACACAGAATGAATATCAGCATATACTGTTAGGAAGGACATTTCATAGAATCACAGAATAGTTTGAGTTGGAAGGGACCTTCAAAGCTCACCTGGTCCAATGGGCAGGGACATCTCCAACTAGATCAGGTTGCCCAGAACCACATCCAGCCTGGCCTTGAATGTCTCCAAGGATGGCACATCCATCACCTCCCTGAGCAACCTGTGCCAGTGTTTTACCACCCTCATTGTAAAGAGTGAGACCTGCTATTACCAAGATACTTCCAGAATCTGGAAGTATTTGAGCAAAACACTACTGATACACCACATGAAGCCAGACAGATGACTGAGCATAGCCAGTGGCTTGCTTACCATGTGAGTCTGCTCAGGATTCCCATTAGCTTGGTTATTCCTCAAAACCAAAGGTTAGAATGGTAATCTTGAAGTAGCTTCTACAAAACCTTGACGTTTGACTTCACCATTCAAAATCATTATTTTCTCTTATATAAAATTGGTATCTTAATAAAGGTATAAAACTTGTAGTGCAAGCATTAGTACTTCTATGAAAGCACACAAGGAGAAACAAGTTGCTGGCAAAGGAAATTGCTTATTTAAGCTTTTATGGAGCCACAGGTCATTTATTTCCTTAACATTCCTTCTAGCCTAAAGTAACTACTGTATCTTTAAGCAGAACTGGCATTTTCAAACACTTGGCCTTAGCAATGGCATTTAAACTAATGTGGGGATAATTACTGACATTTAGAGCACTGTAGGGAGAGCATACAGAAAGGAGCAAGCAAGCATTTGAGCTATGCTGATGCCCAGTACTTCAACAACATTATTAGTGTCAGTACAAGGCTGTATTAAATCTGGTACTCCACATCCATTCCAAGTTTGTAGACACTCAGGGAGCACTCATCTTCCCGTAAATAAGAACTCAACCACTGTTCAAAGTACTTGAGAATACATGTTATAAATTTGATTCTGGTACTGTTGAGGGTTACAGATACAAATGAGAGAGCGGACTGCTCAAAGGAGTAAGAGCTTTGCAGCTTGTACTATCTAATGACTGAAAATACCCATGATTACGGAGTATTTTATGTTAAAAATAAAGAATTATTTCTACTATTCCCACTTTGAAATTTCCTTGGAAATCTCCAAGTAAAACCTGTGCCATCAGTTGCTGTGGCTGTTTGAAACATACCTGCTGAAATGATTTCTAAATAGCTGAAATCCACCTAAGCTACTCAAAAGACAGGCAGCAGGGCACGAAGGTGGAAGTTCTTGCAAACATCAGGACTGTGTCACTGCATTTCCTACCCTCATCACTTGGGAAAACTACACCAGCAGTGGTTGCCTTTTCCAGCTCATCCCAGGCTCTGCTCCTCTCTATTTATATGCATTCTGCCTTTCTTTACATAGCTTTTTATTTATGCCATTCTACCCATTTAAAAAAACCCACCTTTCCCCCTCTTTCTTCTTCCCTCAGAAAATCCCTTTGCAGCCTACTGAACCCTCTGAAGACATTCCAGAAGGAATTCCCTATTCATAATACCCAGGAGTTCCTGTTCAAGTTATCCCATATACTGCAAAGTGACTAGCATCTCCGAGATAGGGACCATATCCTTTTTCCCTTCCCCCATCTCAACATGCAGCAAGTTTGCTACTTGTGGGTGTTTTGGTGCATGAAGCCAAATCCTTTTACTGCCTGAGAACTGATAACAAGTCTTCCAGGTCTCCAAAAAAAGCCCCAGAAAGGCAGAACTCTTCATTCTCCCTGCTACTCAAATCAGCCAGCCTGCTACACGATTTTTACCTTCATTTGGCTGTGACATCTCCAGCAAACACTTCCAAGGACTGTTTATTTACAATGGCATTTTAAAATGTTAAGTATCTGAGGTGTTGCTCTCTGAACACAGACACATATATTTCAGACTTGCTATCAGGAATATAATCATTTTCAAGGTCCAATTATCTCAAAGTTCAGTCTTTTGGAGGAAGAACAAACGTAAAGGATGTCAGCGAGGACAAAACTTTGCCAAAGCTTATCAAAAGCCCCATAAAAGATGCCTCCTTTTCTCACTCAGAACTAGAAGCAGCAACAAGCACTGTGCTTTGGACAGGGTGCACTGCTCCTCCAGCACATTTACACATACAAGACATATAAGGGTGGGACTACAAGAAGGTTCTTGGGAAAGGCTCTATAAATAAGAAAGTGGCAGCAGGATGGTGGGAAGAAGGAGGACTCCACAGCACACTGACTTTTATGGTAATTTCTTACAGGGTTCTCAGCAAAAGCCAGTTTTTAAGACAAACTGGCTTTCTGCAAATCCCTTTCAGCACTACTAAAAGCAAACAAGCAAACAGTCGCTGTGCCCACCACCACCACCCACAAACACCACCCCTACAAACCAGAAGAACACCTTCTCTGTTCTTGCAGGGATTTGCCAGCCCTCATAACACACAAAGAGCCAACAAGGTACATTCTTCTGCTGTTGGTCACACATCCAGCCTTTGGAGCATACAGACCCTGCCCTCTCTGATCCTTCACTATTTGGGGCTGAGAACTTGGATGGAAATCTCTGCTTGCATGGACCTCTTCGCTGCACAGAATCATAGAATGGTTTGGGCTGGAAATGACCTTAAGATCATCTAGTTCCAACCCCCTGCCATGGGCATCCCCATGAAGAGACAGAGACTCACCCATGCTGGAGGATCTCCCTACAAGCATGCTCAGAAGGGTGACTGGGTGGTGACCCAGCTCTGCCAAGAGCCATCCTCCCCAGCAGATGCTACCAGCATAACACCCTATACACCACTGGACACCCACTGATGTCTTGACAGGGCTGGCTGGAGGCAGAGGCTGGTGGGACATCCACATGCAGAACACATACAGGAAGAACTTGGGCTTGCTCAGCCAAACTCAGGAAGTGCTCAACAGAGAAGAGACAAAACCTATTCTTCACATTAGCATCTCATGTTAACATCTGATTACTGGCTTAAGGCCAATATGCAAGCTGGAGAACTGAACATTTGGGACAGTAGTGAATCCACTTGAATTTGCTGGTTTCCCTTGTTTATCTTGCATGAAGTACTTGCAAACTGCACATTTCATAATAAATATCTGATTAATTGGAAAATAAATCTCTGTGTTTAGCTTCTCTTGGCTGTTTACATGTCTACTACTCTTTTTAGCAAGTGCAACAAAAACTTCAACAAAAACACTAACCATACACAGACGTTTCCTTTGGAACTTTCCACCAACCTTGGCCAGGCCAAGTCTTGCTTTATTTATTGCCTAACTTTTCTAGGAGGTAAATACGTATTATCCAGGAAATACATATTATCCAGAGTTGTTTTCTCCTGACTTCATCAACATGGATAAAACTCTGAGGGAAGACTTAATCTCTGGGAGAAAAAATAAGTCTTCTGATGTCCCAACACAATACACTGCCTAGAGGAAGAGGAAGGTGCGTGGACATGCCACATGCATGTGTTCAACTCCCACAACTTCCAAGTGCCTGCTCTTCCTGAGCTCTAAAACCATTTGACAGTATGTTTACATACCCAAAACAATCTTTTCCCGTGGAATTTCACCAATTTTTATATGCCCTGGGAAATGAAGAGCTGGAACACATTCAATACAAGCAAATACACACAGTGAAACAAGCTGAGGGCTCAAATGGCTGAGATTTCTAGAGATGATACATAACAGAAGGCAATAGTAATCTGTTTACTATTGTTCTATATTCAAAGTGCAAGAGTATGCTTTATAATCAGAAGCTAAGGGAAAAGCTGACATAAAGGACAACGGGAAAAAGCAAAACTGTTGCATGAACTGGAAAAATGTTTAGCTCTTGAGAGGTTATTGTTTGATTATATATATGATTATATGGAAATGCTGGGTGAGTTCCAAGGTTTCTCCCCAACATCATACACCACTACACCTTCCAACTGATTATTTACTGAATTTCTTTCAGGTAGGCATTTAAAAAAGGAATCTCATCCTAAGCTTCCACTGGTTTCCAAACGTCTAGTGAGCAGTAGGGTAATAGCCAACACAAAAGCATTTTGCTGGCAACTATTAAAGGAGCTTTTTACATTTGGCTTGAGGCTTTAAATATTAAACATACACTAGAGACTGCTAAAAAATGGATTATTTGCATTGCAGTGGCACAGGATGCCCAGTCACAGGTCAGGATCCCATTCTCCAAGTATACCATTAGTTTAAGGCTGAACTGGAAGAGAGCAGAACAGCACTACTATATTATTTGTTATGCAGCCTTGAACATTACAACCTGACACAGGGGGATCCTGGCCCATCCCGCCAAGGTTATAACCTGCCCTTTCTGAAGGAACTAGTTCTTCACAGCAAGGGGGACCTTGGTTTAATATTTCAGCTGAAGGACCGAACCCCTATAAGGGACAGGCTCAATCTTACTTCTGTTGTGTGAAGGTCAGCTATGAATTATCAATGACTGCATTAAAACCCCTGGAATTTTACAGCGCATGACACCACATCAGAGCATTAGCATTGAGAATAAACACAAGTATCAAAGTGGACCTTATAAAACAAGATTCCTCTGTGATTTCTATTAAAAATACTCTAAAGTGTTTATGTTAAACTCTTCAGTGTTGTACAACAAAACAACTTCTTATTGCTTCACTGCATATTTCCACAAACAAAGCAAACAGCACAGCTTAGCAGGTGCCAAATGTTAGGGAGCAGCCAACACAAAATACTGGAGCATCTCCATTGACTCACACTGAATTTAAAGGTGAGGTCTGCAAAGTATTTTCTACATACTGAAGCACTTGAAAATATCAAACTAATATCCAACTCAAAAAGCAAAGGATTTGAAATCTTTTTGCTCTCTCTCTTATAGATTCACCTATAAAACCCTTACTATTTCAAAAGGGCACAGTAATACCTGCCACAATAGTTGTATTCTGTAAACACCTTGAAGAATTTCAGTTTCATTCATTCAGCTGCAGCCATGAATTTCCTCACTTCCACTTGGACAAGTTAAGAAATTCTTTTAAATGGACATTTTGCCTTTAAAATATAAAGACCTTACAATATTAAGGCAAGTAGAAAGCATCTGGGGACATTTTCAATAACCATTCTTTGATGGGTTAATGACAAATGCTGTAGGTTTCATACGAATACAGGGCTTCTTTCCCAGAACTTTCTATCAGTCTCTTGCAAAGTAATGCCAATGAACTTGACAAGACATTAACTTTCTGTCAGTTTTAATGATATAAATTAATTTTCACTAATTACTCTAATCAATCACAAAGGAAAAAGTCAGCTTTTCTACCTAACATTTCTACTGTTCTTCACTGAACACATGGATTGCAGCAATGGCCTGTATTTGCTGAGAAGCTTTCAAAGTGAAATGCCTGCCTCCAAAGACACAAAAGCTCACACAAACCATGGATCTCACAGTGAGATCTATGGCCTTCATGTCAGGACACTGCACACAATTAGGATTTGGTTTATCAGAATGATTCTGTCCCAAACTGACATGAAAAAGCAGCAATCCAGCAAGATGTACCTCAGTCACACGACTCCTCACCCAATCCTCCACAGTTCAGCTCATGGCTTTCCACTGCACCAGTTTTAGTCTCCTTACCCAAACTACCAGGTCATTCATCCTAAAACTAAGCAAGTATATTCATTGAGTTGTTCCAGGATTTTCCATCAGTCGATGCAGTGGCTGTTTCCTGAGCTCTGGAAGTCGTACCAGCTCACACAGCAAACAGGACTGCTTCTGTAACCCCACGATGAAGTCATTGCCCTCCACACAAATCATGACCAAGATTTAAACCTAAGAGTGTTCTCCCTGTTTTCAAGAAAGTTTAAACAATTCTGTGTGCCAACACAACCAAAAAATCCACAAGTTCATTCATTCCTCCAATATCTTTTTTAATTTCTCCAAAGACAATACCAGCAAAGCTCCACCTACTGCATTTTCCACTATAGCTCTACTTCTATTTTAAAACCGTTGAGATCCCGTTTGGTTTTGTTTAAAACTAGAGCTTGACTTCACTGGACAAGCATTCGTATCTTTGCTACCTTGAGGACTAAGAGAGCATAAATTCAGCACATGATCTACCGTGAAATGCAGCTCTATGTGCATGTTGAAGTGGCTGCAGTGCCACCTCTGCAACCCTTCAACTTTGCTGCAAACAACACTTATGCAACAGCAGTTTGTGTCTTTTGCAGTTTCCCCAACTCAGCTTTCCACAAGACAGCAAAGCATTACACAGTGAAATCACCCACTTGGAGCACTTCTGGTGTCCTCAGCATAAGAAGGACATGTAGCTGTTGGAGCAAGTCCAGAGGAGGCCACAAGGATGATCAGGGCTGGAGCACCTCCCGTATGGAGACAGGCTGAGAAAGTTGGGGCTGTTCAGCCTGGAGAAGAGAAGCTGCGTGGAGACCTCAGAGCAGCTTCCAGTGTCTGAAGGGGGCTACAAGGATGCTGGGGAGGGACTCTTCATCAGGGACTGTAGTGATAGGACAAGGGGTGATGGGTTCAAACTGAAACAGGGGAAGTTTAGATTAGATCTAAGGAAGAAGTTCTTTACTGTGAGGGTGCTGAGGCGCTGGAACAGGCTGCTCAAGGAACTGGTCAATGCTCCATCCCTGGCAGTGTTCAACGACAGGTTAGACGGAGCTTGGAGCAATCTGCTCTAGTGGAAGATGTCCCTGCCTGTGGCAGGGAGTTGGAACTAGATGATCATAAGGTCCTTTCCAACCCGAACCATTCTATGATTCTATGATCTGAACCGCAGAGGAAGCAATAGTAGCACTGACTAACAAAGAAAGCTCCAAATAAAGTAATTCTCTAGATTACCAGTTTTCTTATTTCACTTTTACACTTCCAGAAAAGTTCAGCATCATTAAGTATGAAACTTTTCAGCAAGTCTCAAGGGTTATATAAAATCAGCCATAAAAACACTCTAAAAGGAGTAAACATGCCTGGAAGTTTTGTTAGCACCTCATATCCTCTGTGCTGATAATTATTTCCAGTTCCTTTAAAAGGCCAAGTTAATGATTACACTCGTAGTACCAGGTGTGGATTCTATAGAGCTGGCAGAAAACCTGTCCTCAGCTAAATTATGCCTCATTGCTATTCACCTGCAGCCACAGGAAGCTGAAAGCCCTCAGGAGAAGATTCAGACACAAAGCTAATGATTATCCACATAGGTGTGATGCAGCCCAAACACACACCCTGCCAAACACGACACACCCTAATGAAGGTATTGGTGTTTCAGAGGGTTTCAGACTAGTGTTGCTCAAGCACACACTTCCACTTTCTAAAAGTGCCTTTATACCCACTTGTGCTCGCAACAGACTAGTTAACATGCTCTGCTCCTGCAGGATGCAGTGCTATCTGTAGTGACACTGAATAGTCACTTTGCACAGAGATCCTGGATAGGAAAATCTGATCTCACTGTCTCAGGAGCCTGTAATGCACTCTGCACAGTCAGGAGATGGTAAGACAATGCCTTCATGCTGCAAAAATTCTTGGGTAGGAAGGAGAAAGTTGGGGCTGTTCAGCCTGGAG
>NW_009916043.1:0-29186 GCF_000696875.1 Nestor notabilis
TGGGAGGGTACAGGGATATACAAGTGGGGGGAGTCTGGCCTGAAGGGGGGGAGAATGAGGTATATCAAGGGAGGGAGGCTGGTCTGGGGTGGGGAGAGAAGGGTGTGTTGGGAAGGGAAGGGATGATGTCAAGGGGCAGCCTGACCTTGGAGCAAGGGGGCAGAAGATCAAACAGGATGTTTTGAGGGGAGGCTGGTGCTGGGGAGGAGGAGGGTGAGAAAGACCTTGGTTTGAGGGCTGGAGGGCATAATGGGGGGGGAGGGAGAGGTTGAGGAGAGGGGGAATGTGTTGAATCTAGGCCTGGGGGGGGGTGTGAAGAAACACATAAGGGTGATGGGGGCTGGTGGCACAACATGCTGTGAGTAGGGTGAAGCTGGTGGGGCAGGAGGGCGTGGGCACAGCCTGAGCATTGTGCTTCTGTCATTTTCCAGTCCCTGTGGTACCTAAATAGAGTTAGCATTTGCCTGGGAGGCTGTGTTGTAGCTTTGGCAGTAGCAGGTGTAATGCATATGTGTACTGCTGTTGGGGACACCTTGGTAATCAGTGCCTTAGGATCAAGGAGATTCTACTTTATAAAGAAGCAAGGCTAAAAAAAAAATACATGAAGGCTAAAAATGTCTAAGCATTAAGAGAGTATCCTACAGGTGAGGTATCTTAGCTTGAACATGCAGTTAGTCTTGGTTATGTCACTGCAGTTGCAGCTTCAGCAAGTGAGGGAGTGTAGGTAGAGGAGGTGGGATCTGTTTGCATCCATCTCTAAACATATCCTGAAAGCTCCTCTGGGCCGGAATTGCTGCAGGTGAGCGCTTCCTTCTGTCCCAACCTCTGTGTTTTCTCCTGTAGTGGTGCTTGGAGGGTTGAGTGGTGAGGTAGCTGCCGAGCTGGCTCCAGGCTAAGCCCTACAGAAAGCAAAACAAGTCATTGAGTCTGTACTTTCAACTCTGTACCAGTACTGGAACAACAAATCTATCGAGCTATGTAGCAAAGAGAAGGAAAGGAGTGGGCCTGCAGCAGTCTTGACATAGTTTTAGCTCCCTTTGAAGTGTTCTTTGAGTGAAAATTGTGACATCCAGTTACATGATTAAAAAAGTTAATAACTGGTAGCGGTGTGAGCCAAAGGAGTTGTCATGTCTGACAGTGAACATTTTCACTCTGAATTGCCATAAACAGAAGGGGCAGCTGTTTGAGTGAGTATATGGTGAGGTGGATCAGGAAACTAATACAGAGAAGAACGTTCCCTCTCCTTCTCTCCCCTTCTCCAGTAATCATAGAATCACAGACTGGTTTGGGTTGGAAAGGACCTTAAGATCATCTAGTTCCAACCTCCCTGCCATGGGCAGGGATACCTTGCACTAAACCATGTTGCCCAAGGCTCTGTCCAACCTGGCCTTGAACACTGCCAGGGATGTATTCTTTGTATCTGTTTTCTGATCCAGTTTGCTGTTTGGGAGCATGAATACTTGTACCAGCAGAGAACAGGCCTGAAATGAGCCTGAGAGGTGTAGTGGTGATCTGTCAGGTCTGACTAAAGAAAAAGCAACTTAAACAGCTCTGTAATTAAATTAGAGTTCTCCAGCAGCCAGGCCTGGTATAGAGATTCCTGCTCATAGCCATGTTACAGTTAACTCAGTTGAGCAGTCAGGGGTTAAGGGGAAAGCTCCCCCTTTGCTATTTCTTGGAGAAGAAAAATAAACCTAAAAATCTGGTGTGTTTTCCTGATCTGCCCTACATTGTGGCCCCATAAACAGTTGCATCTTGTCACAAATCCAGGATGGGGTGGGTACCTTTTCGACCAATGCCATGCTGTACTGCAAAAGCTCTGCATCAGTTTTTACACTGCCTTCTTTACAGGTTGGAAGTTTTCCTATATTTTTGTTGGCAGTGTTTAACTTGACTTACCAGAATAATCTAAGGCTGAGCTGCTCTAAAAATCTTACTGCCACCTAAAGAGGGAGGAAGCACTTGCCTTCCTTTGCCCCCAGACACATAACTGTACTCCTTTCTTTGCATATTGGGCCTCATCTCTCCTTGGGCAGGTTTGATTCATTCACTTAGCCAGAAGAAATTACTACCCTGCTTTTAGCTGGGGTAATTTTCAGCTGCATTAATGGATGGAATTGATTTATTAAGCAGGGCTTAACGAGCACCAGAGCCAGCATAAGGTGAAGAGTGAAAGGGTGCAGTGGGGACTGCAGAGGAAGAAGCAGAAGCTTTGCACATTAAGTAGCTTGGCAGGGAAAGACCAGTCCTGAATTAAGAGAGTCATCACTAAATTCATTCTTTGCTGGACTTAAAGCTGTGCTTGAAAACTTTGTATTTGTAAAAGAAATATCACAGTTGGACAGCACAAATGTGCAGTCCTTTATTATGGGATTCACATGAGGGCATGAGCTTAAATTGTTTTATCTTTATAGTTATATCAGTGTATGTTCAGAATATATCTGGTACTACTTAGTCCCAGTCCTTTGTAGAGCTCAGCAATGAAAAATTGCACTTCATTTTTCTATGTCAGGCCTGTAAAATGTCTTCTGCTTGTTTGTTCCTCCTGTTGCCACAAGCTAATAACTAAGGAAAGTAGATGAAAGAGTTTCCTTTCACAGAAGCTTGTGTGGAAATGAATGAGAGAAAATAGACGAGAATAAATTACTAGAGGTCTTATGGGAGAGATTATGGTTAGGGACAGTCCAATCCAGAATCTAGACTCCGAACAGCTACATCCCACATCTCTTAAACATTTTGCTGCTCTTCAGTCAGCAAGGATGGGAGACTAATGGAGTCAAATTGAGTGGTGCTAGTATTTGGTGAGTAAAATACCTGTTTTCAGTAAATGGCTGTAAAAAATCTTTGCTTTTAAGTAGTGCTGTACTGTGTCGTTTTTTGGTTGTTTTTTTTTTTTTTAATAGCTGTGATGATTATTTTTTTTAGTTGGATAAAAATGTAAGCTTCAGATATTATACTGCCACTGTCTTTACTTTTGCTCCAGTACAAACTGATTGCTTTAGCAACAGTAGGTTTTATATCTCAACTGAATTGTCCCTCCCTGTGCAAAGCGAAAACCAGAAATGCCTATTTCATAATTGAGACTGCTTTTGTTACACAAACCAAGTGTCCCAATGTGCAAGTCTTCTGAGACCCACTTAAAAAACAAACCCCAAAGTTGAAAATTACTTAACACCTCTACCCCCAAAACAACACCCAGCTCATCTCCCATAAACATTATAATTACAGTTCTTCCAAACCACCAGCCTTGTTATCTTAAGAAAACTTTACTGAAAAAGTCATTCATCAGTTTGTTGTACTTTGTTCTATCTATACTTCTTCCTTAGATCAGCCAAAGCTAAAGAAAATGTGGAGGTGTAATCTTGTATTTTCAAAGTTGGATTTAGACTTACAGAAATTCACACGCGTGGGAATAAGCATGATTTCATGGGGAAACTGCATGAAGCTGGGGAAAGGGAAAGGAGAGGCTGGAATAGTGCCATTTAATTGTCCTGGCTTCTGTTTTGCAGGATTTGTTGATTTCACACAGCAGATCTGCCATTCATCATATGTTAGAGCAAGGTCTTCTGTTTCCTGAGGGTTTGCAGGTTTTAGGCACTTGTTTGATGATGGTGCATGTTTTGCAGTAGGTGAATAAACTTATTCATTAGTATAAAGTCTATGTAGTGTATCAGAGATACTTGGATCTGGTGGTAACATTTCCTCATGCTACTTTGCAGTGAAGCTAATTCTTCCACCTTTTTGCCCATGGGATGATAACCATTTGTGTCATTCACCTTTTCTTTCTCCTAGTCTGATCATCTTGTTTCTTCACCTAATTTAAAAGCCAGGGTCCCTTCCTGCCTCTCCAACCAAACTTCTGTCCTGCCCTTCCCCTCTCGAGGCCTTCCTCTCTCCACCAGCAGCCATGGAACAGTGTGAGCACCAACCCCTTCATGGGTCACACTGACTGTTATTTTACTCCTGGCTCTGCCTTCAGACACCTCTCTCCCAGACGGATCTGCTGGCATAGAGGAACACCAGGCCTAAGCAAGCATGAATGCCAGGGATACCAGCGGGTCTGTTCCACGTGTCCTCTGCACTGGGGCATAGTTCAGCCAATTATTTAGCAGAACAGGTCTAACCTGAGCCTGCTGTTCCAGTACATGTTTTTGTGATCCTTGGGGCTTGCTATATATTTTATTGATTTATTTCACTTAGTTTCTTCTGATACCTTTTCATATTCATTTTGGTCTCACTTTGGACAAATGCTGGGAACTCACTTTTGATGTGAGAAGGCTGAGTGAGCTGAATAGTTCAGAAGTACTGGGTATATGAAAATGTGGGTTTTGTTAGTGCTGCAAACCAATGTGTATTTGGAGGTAGGGTGGAGAGACCAGGAAGGATGTTAGTGTTACCCTTGAATATGCTTCTGCATGCCAGATTGGATCTCTGGGGTAGGCTGTCAAGAAACTCCCTTCTGTCAGGACTTTGTACCTGGGCTTGTGGTGATGGTGGTGTGTGATTGCATTGAGTTGGGATATCTGATCATCTTAAGTACTGTGCAGTGTCCTGTATCTCTGTGCTGTGTTATGGATGACATGTAGGTCATCGTGTTCTTGTCTTTAGATTTTTCTGGAAGCTGGGTTAAATATGACTAAAATTAGCTTAAATGTTCCCAAAGAAAGAACCTGGCTGTGACATTTTCATCCAGGCTATGATCATTCTGCTCTGTTCAGGTGGCTTTTGGTCCAGACCAGTAAAATTCTTTCATAAATTGAAAGGAAACAAAAAGGGTCTTTTGCTGAAATACTGAGAATTTTAAAAGAGGCAGTTAGTGAATTCAGACGGACTGAAGAATTTACATTCAAAGATGCAAGGAGTGACCTGGAGCCTACAACACAGTAATGCTGGAAACCAGGAGAGCTCCAGCCTTGACTGACAGTGCAGAGATCTTGGTATAAAGACACTATAAATACTGGAAACTAGCACAAATCCTTAATATGACTGCTTAGCAGGGAGACATAAATCTTTTCTATTAAGTTCTGTATCAGCTGTAAAGTAGAGTGCAAGAATTTCAGGGTAGGGGGAAAATCATTGAAAATCATAGAATCATCACAGAATGGTTTGGGTTGGAAAGGACCTTAAAGATTATCTAGTTCCAGCCAACCTGCCATGGAGAGCGACACCTTCCACTAGAGCTGGTAGCTCCAAGCCTTGTCCAGCCTGGCCTTGAACACTGCCAGGGATGGGACATCCATAGCTTCTCTTGGCACCCTGTGCCAGCGCCTCAGCGCCCTGATAATATTGATTAGACATTTCAAAGGAAATGAAAAATAGCCTTCTACTAATGTAAGTTCAAGGGAAACAAGTGGTGAAGATAAGTTATAATGGAATGAGAGCGATGCCAGGATTGAAGGTAATTTAGGTGTCTTTCAAAGAGTGCCTGAGTACTGTTCATTTCTGGTTTTAGCTGGGTGCATGATACGGAAAACTTGAAAAAAAGGCAAACCAAGACAACCCAACTCCTGATGGTGATCCTCATTTAACATCTCACAAGGGATGGAGGAAGTTAAGAGAGCAGGAGGCATGTGCTGTTCTTCACAGCATTGCAGGAACTGATTTAGGAAATAAAAAAATCTGGAAGCCAGATTTTGTAATCTGTGAAATCAGGGAGGGACCAGCTAATTGAGGAACAGCAAATTCAGATGTTTAGGAGGAGGCAGAAGAAACAAATTGCTGACTTGAACAAGTGTCCTTCAAAACCCAAGTGTCACCTGAGGGCATTTTGAGATTCAGTTACTCTGAAGTGCATGAAAATAGTTTTTATAAAGCAAAGGAATAGTGTTCTTGTAAAATTTGTATAAAATTGCAATGGTTATAAAAGAATATATAAATTATTGAATATAATTATGAAAGAAATCTGACATTGCTCTGTAGTTCTGTGTGCTGATGAGTGACCTGAGGCATTTTCTTAACTCGTTTAAATACTGAGAATTGCTTCGGTTTTAGTATGCAAATGGAACTGAAGTTATGTTCCTTGGCTTTCTGATGACTTGCAGAGTATGTATTATATAAGCCATCTACACAGCATTATTGATTGTCTCTAAATGTGTATTTTAAAGGTTCCTTAAATGTGCCAAATAGACATCCTTATAAATGTCATTGAACTCTGCCTTTCTTTTAGGGTTTTGTTTTTGTTTTGTTTTTGGTTTTTTGTTTTGTTTTATTTAATAAAAGTTTATTGTGATGGGCCTGGAGTGTTGTGTCCCCCAACATAAGAAGGACACTGACCTGTTGGAGCAAGTCCAGAGGAGGCCGCAATGATGCTCCAAGGGCTGAAGCAACTGTGCTCTGGAGCCAGGTTGAAAGAGCTGGGCTGGTTCAGCCTGGAGAAGAGAAGGCTTCTTAAGGGGAGACCTTAGAGCAGCTCCCAGTGCCTAAAGGGGCCCAAAAGAAAACTGGAGAGGGACTTTGTACAAAGGCATGTAGGGACAGGACAAGGGGAATGGCTTTAATCTGCCAGAGGGGAGATTGAGATTAGACAATAGGAATAAATTCTTCCTTGTGAGGGTGCGGAGGTGCTGGCAGAGGGTGCCCAGAGAAGAAATGATAGTGTGGTTTTGTTTTTTGCTCTCCAGTTCCCATCAATCAGTGCTGTATTTGTTGGCTAATTTCACTGAAGTTTGATGGAGGGGAAATGTTCTTAAAGACATACACTGTGCACAAGCTTAGGAAATGGTAGTTTGATGGACGAAGGAGAGGAAGGAAGACATACGCACACTGGCAGTTAGTGCAAGGTTTTAGCCTGCCAGGTAACCTGTCAGTCTGTGTGCATTTGTCAGGCAATTAGCACGGTCATTAGGTGGAACCATCCCTAGTTCAGGGACGTGGGTGAAGACTGAGGATACTGGAGGTGAAACTCAGGTTGTGTGGTTGGATGATGAGTACTTACTTGTAGGCGTTATGTGACACATGACTGAAACAATCAGGCCCTGACTGGTGCCTCTAGTCATGGGAAAGCTTGGCTTTGAGTCGTGTTCCTTTTCTGCTGGAACACACTGGTAGCCTAGCTCAAGGTCCTGCATTAGACAGTGTAGCTGTGTTTTACGGATGGGTTTGAAACACATTCATTCCATAGTTAGGACAGAATAAATTAATTATGATTTCTTAGTTCTACAGGGCTGAAAATTTGTATGTGAAGATTAAATTAAAAAAAGAAAAGATTTGAGTAATGCTCTTCTGCAGACTGATGGTATCCTCAATCTGGTGGGCTGATTGCTCATAATTGCGTTTTCCTATTGGAGACTCAACATGCAATTGTGTGAATTCTGTAGGTAATGCTAGAAAATACTTTTCTGCGTATTTCACTTTGTATTTTTACTGAGTAGGCTTTTTAAAATACTTCAGCCATAAAATACAGTAGGTCTTAGAGTTCAAATCATGAGCAATGTGTATTCTCAGAGTGACTAGTATGTTACTTCAGGAGTGTTTGCATTTGATCTGAGGGGTGATCTCCTCCTTCCAGCTCCCCTCTGTAGAAACATCTAAACCCCAAGTTTCTGCCTTCTGCTCTCATTTCTATCCACATGAAACCAGTCTTAGAGATGTGATAGCCTCTATCACAGGTGGATAGTTTTCCACCTATGATGAATATCATTTCATAGCAATTTTAAATAGAGATTTTCATATATATGAACATTCTTCCTCTCTATATTTCAAGATGCCCCATCCCTGTCAGTGTTCAAGGCCAGGTTGGAAGAGGCTTGGAGTGGAAGGTGTCTGTGTCCGTGCCCGTGGCAGAGGGGTTTGGAACTAGATGGTCTTTGAGGTCCCTTCCAACCCAAACCGTTCTGTGATTCTGTGGTAATGGCCAAAGTGTTTTAGGGAGAGTTAAATCAGAGCTTATTTTAAGCTGTCGGGGAAATGGGGCGATTACCATTGGAGAGTAAATCTGTGGTCAGATTTATATAGGGTTGATGAACAGGAGAAGGAGAAATCTTCCAATCTGGGCTGGGAGTATAAAAGATAATCAGTCGTTTAGGAAATGGTGCTTTTATATTATAGGATTTTGGAGGGCAAGTTTGTGGTCATGTCTTTTGCTGTGGTATCTGCCAGGTGTCAATCCTGCTGTTGGTTCCCTTTGTTTGTAAGTAGCAAGGGGCTGGGCTTGCCTTCAGAAGCTGCTTAGTACTGCCAGGCCTGCATAAAGGGATAATGGAATTTGGGGTTTCAAGTTTTCAACATTGAGTGCAGAAGTGAGGAAAGGAGTTCTTTGTCTTAAAAATAAGTCGAAGTCCGTCTGTTTTCAGTTTTCCCACAGTGGTAATGGGACAATGGGCAGGGCTGAATCACTCCTCAGGTGTGGAAGGCAAAGCTGCTTTCCCCCATGCATGACTTACCTTATTCAGGAGGCTTTACCTGGCCACATTCTTAGTACCAAATTAATCAATTTTAGGATCAGAAATGTTTTCTCTGGAAGTCAGGCTGGCAGGTGCTTAACCCCCTGCTTCCTACTGTGTGTGTTTAGGGCGCACATGTCACCCAAGGGCAGCTGGGTATATTTCGTCACATCAATTTCTCACTTGGAGATGTTATTAGAGTCATGTATTTGTCTTGTCTGACTGTAGCATGTAAAACTTTGGTTGTTTGAGGACTGCAATGTTGTGACCTGTCTAATTTCATCCAGATGCACATATAAGTAACCCTCATAATTTTAATATCCAGTGATGCTCTCTCTGGTTCAAAGATTTTTTTGGGCAGTCTTCCCCTTTTCGTAAAGTGTAACGGGCAGGACAAACACTACAGCCTCAGAAACAGAGGGAGAGGCAGCACAGGAAGTGGATCGTGCTTTACTCTGCCATGAATTCGTGGTCTTAGAGTGGTGTGAGAAGTGTGTTGCCTCCTGTCCCTTGATTTCTGTTTCATACGGCAGCACTGTCTTGCACAGCAGCACTCCACTTTTGTTGTGTACGTGCTGCACTATCATACTAGAGCTCAAGATCTACACCAACTTGTAAGCACCAAAGAATTTTATTCTGCAAGATTGTTGTCACTTCATCTCAAAAAAAAAAAAAAAAAGGAGTGGAAGTAAGATATGGAGAAGAGTGACAAGAATAATGGGAGTAATGGAGCTGGTTTTGGCCAGTCGTGGATATACCATCATAAACTGTTGGGATCAGTGAGCTGCATCAGAATAGTGGTCCTGTCCTTTCCAACCCTCACCGTTCTTTGATTCTTATAGTGAACAACACCCCAAACTACTACAGTTATCCTGAAATAGACATGTCCTAGGATTTGCATGTTCCTTGTACCTGAAGAGCTGAGACCGTAATGTCAATCAGATGTTCATTTCTTTCTGACTCTACAGAGAGTCTCAGGTAACTTACCTTCCGCTACATCTGTTAGCATCTTTTTGGAGAGCAGTATTTTGCTAAGGAAGCATCTACCAGATGTCCTGATGCCTTCTCCTTTCGTGCTGCTCTCTGCTACCAACATCTGAAAAACAGTGCATTTATTGTTAGAATTTGGCCTTCATCACAGTGTCCTCCCAGCTCACTTGAGTGAGGTGTATCCCAGTTGGTAACATCTAAATCTTGGGGAAGAAGCTACAGAAGTAAATTTTTGACTTTGATTTGCCATTAATCTTTTCCTGTTACACTTGTGACGCTTTGGTCTGAGGAGGAAGGCTTCAGGTGTAAGGTCGGTGTTCTTAAACCAAAACGTTTTGCTGCAGGTGTCCAGCACGTTTGTGCAATAGGCAGGAAACAGCTGTGGAGGTAGCAACTGGTGTTCTGGTGTTTAGACTGAGAGAAGACTTTCCTTCAACAGAAAGATCCTTTGGATTGCATTATTGCTTACTCTGTATGGTTTAAGCACCTTGACACTGGATTAAGTAATGGGTGAATCTGTTTTGGAAAGTTTGTTTGTGCGTGTACTTCTCCTTCATCCTTAGTTCAAGCTTCATTTTGGAAACAGGTTTTGGCAGAACTTCCCTAGGGTGGGTTTTAGCAGAATCCTCGCCCCATCTCTGAGTGTAAAACATCTACTTGCTGTTCAGTCCAAGAGGACAGTGCTTCAGGAGAGCAGGTCCCTCTCCCATGCTTTTAAATGGAGGAACCAGGACTCTGAGAGGTGTTGCCAATACCAATTTGACAGGATGTCTTTTGCTCTTCTCATCAGCACCAGCAGTATGAATCTTGCTCTGTTTGGAACCTCTTGAATTCTAAACATTGACTGAAAGCTCCTGCCAGTCCCTCCCTGGGACATCAGTGCAGATAAAGATGATAATGCTTTTAAAAAGAATTAAAAAACCCAATAAAATTCATCTCATGGTGAAACCAAAGTATAATTTCATGGAGTCACAGGAGCTCTCAGGTCAGAGGGACCTTGGGAGCCCATGTGGTACCAGCCTCCTTGTCACAGCTGGATGAGGTAGGTCACTTGGGGCCTTTTCTAGTTGAGTTTTGAGCATCTCCAGTGATGGAGAGTCCATAGGTGCTTTGAGTGACCTGCTCCAATATTCAGCCACCCTCAAGGGAAAATTTTTCTTCCTTGGGTCTAATCCAAGTTTCTTTACTTGAAGTTGCCTGTTGCCTCTTGTCTTACCCCTGCGTACCTCTGAGAAGAGCTGGTTCTGTACCCTTGCCCATTAGATAGTCGCAGACACCTTCAGTGTTTCAATCATTAACTGCTCTTTATAGAACATGGCACATACATTAAACTGGCCAGAAAGAACATTTATTTTTTAGACCCAGCCTGTTTTCTGCTCTAGGCAGTTTTTTAGGGATAACATACCATTTCTATAAAATTTATCAGGAATGTGTTATTCTTCCAGCAGATGGTGAATGGGTTTTTTGGGGGATTTGCAGTTGGCTAATTGGAATAGAATAGCTTTAGAAATGCATCATCACTTCATAGACATTGTGTAGGGCCTGTGTTTGGATTACTTTAGTGATACTCTGACCTTAATTATGTGATAGTCCAATTGTCTGGAGGACAAAACTCAGTGTCAATTTGTCACATCTTAAAAGTTCTGGTACCTGGCAGACGTTTCTGACTATTATGGCCAATGGTAACAAGGTAATAAAATTCCTTCGATACTTCCCATTTAGAATCACTCAATGTATTTCCTGAATATTATAGAAATAGAAATATTATAAGAGCTGGACCAAGTTCAAAGGAAATCTTTGTGGTATTGTTCATAAACCCAGCAAATTTAAGAGGCTTTGATTTACTACTTCAATGGGCATGTGTCCTGGGTTCTCGTTTTCCTTTTGTATTTCTCTTTACAATGTGCAAAAAAAGAGCTGAACTGCATTAAAGTTTGTCCCCCCCTTTTTGTTTTTTTTCTTCTTCCCTCCTCCCTCAGATTGCAGCTATTCTCAGGAAACGAAAACTTGACTATTATTTGTACAAACTGCTACCTGAGATCTTGCAATCAACTTCCTTTCTGACAGCAAATGGGACCTTGTATATTGCTTGCTTTTGCATTCTAAGGTTGGTATACTGTCCTAAAAATGTAATAGGAAAGCTATTTTTGATGCAACTTTTCAATTTGTGTAATAATTTATCTTTTCTTATATAATAGTCTTGTTTGTAATGGGTAGGTGTAAGAAAAGCAACAGCTGTGCCATCAGCTTGATTTCTGGTCTTACCACCTGAACTGAGAAGGCCTAATCTTTCTCTCCTAGAAAGAATTGGTGTAATTTGATGTTGGTTTCTGTTTTCTGATGCAGGGGCTGTGATAACATTTAATTGCCCTAAACTTGATCCAGCCACCCAAGTTCGTGGTCGTAAATAAAGGAAATCCCAGAACAGCTTCTGGGGTTCTGCAAGATACAGACTTGCTCTGAAAAATGAGTATAAATGGCACTTCTGTATTCTGAGCTCTTTCCAGTGTATATTTCATGCAACTATTAGGACAGTTAAAAAGTATACTTTCCTGTTTATGATGGTGTCCTATCTAAATATATTTATTGTAGGAGATGTTATATATAGACCTATAAAGTCTACAGTAGGTATCAATTTTTGTAAGCTATCTGTTGGTGCACTCAACAGCCCCTCTAAAAGTTAATGGAAGTCATTACGCCCTACTTCTAGATCTGTTTAGAGAGCTCTAAACTTTCTTTCAAAGCTGAGGGGAAAGGCTGAGGAGCTGTGGAATGCTTTTTAAGTCAATCATTTTCAAAATTCGAAGTGATCCTTTAAGTAACAAGCTCTAAAGAATATGATTTTTTTTGGCAATGTGAGTTGTGTTAATACTGATTTATCTTTACTCCTCTGAGCTGTACAGCAGTCTTCGTTATTCTGCCATGTACTTGCCTTTAAATCTGCAGTGCAGTACTTCAGTGTTGTACTCGGATGTTACTCTCTAAATTAAGCTGGTGTGGTGGGTTTAAGTTTTATTCTTTTCAGTGGTTCCTCTAACAGAGGTATTGGCCATCTAGGAGATCTGTGAGTACACTTGTACTCAGTAAGGTATTAGTGTCTTACTCTGAAGCCAGTTGGTGTGGCATGGCTTTCACCTATGTGGAACATGGCTGTCTAAAGCTGTTCAAACCTCCAAAACAGCATGGGGATGCAGGCTGGGTAATGGAAATGGTGCCTAGTCCATTGAATCATGGAATGGTTTGTATTGGAAGAGACCTTAAAGCTCATCCAGTTCCAACCCCCTGCCACAGACAGGGACACCTTCCACTAGAGCAGGTTGCTCAAAGCCTCATCCAACCATGTGCCCTCCAGGTCCCCCTGAAACACTGGATTGACCCAGGCCAAACCCATCCAAAGGATGATTCTAACAATTTAACATGACAAGGGATGTAGGAAAATGCTTAACCCTTCTGTTCTTACAGCTGTGCAGCAGAGTAACCCCCAACATCCTGGGAGATGTACATGCTTTATCTGTTATGAAGAGATGCCCATGAAGAGTTGTCACCTGCAGCAGAACCTCTGCTGGTGGGGTCTCCGCAGGCTGCCCACCACCTGCAGGCACGGGACTTGCAAATAAAACCTGTCAGCCTGTGGTTAGGGTGCTGATTGGAGCTGGTGAGCTGAGATCACTACGAGAGGCAAAAGAAGGAAGTATTTAGGCAGCCTTGTGCATTGTCTGTTGAAGTATATGATGTCCAGTTATAAGGAGTATTTTGCAGCTTTTCTGACCAGAATAAGGTTTGGAGCCTCAGCAGTTGTGAGTAGGGTATGTGAGAGCTGTTAAATGCCATTTCAGAAAACAGTGGGTAGCATGATTATCAGAAGTCATACCTTCTAAATTTACTGGTGTCTTTTAAAGGATGAATATGTATCTGATGAGGATCCAGTTGGTACATTATACATGAATTCCCAAATGACTTTGACAGGATTGCTTGCCAGGACTCTTCAAGAACAAGGATCCTCTGTTTTCCAGGAATTAGTAAATGATTAGCAAGTAGTTAATGCAAAACAAGGGATAAATAATCCATTTTCATATTAGGAAGAGGTTGCCAGTGATGTTCTTGCTGTGTCCTTTGTTTTGGATATACCTCAAGCATCTGGAAAAGAGATGAAGAGCCGTGTGAGGGATTGTATGAAATAATTTAGGTTGCAGAAATTTAAACCTGACTCTCATCCCTTTCAAAATGATCTGTTGATTAAAATAGTTCATGAAATTTGAGAGAGGAAAGTGCAAAGTAATACATTGAGAGGGACAAGGGAGCCCTGTCCTTACACAGGGATGGCTTTAAACTGACTGCTATTGATCAGGAAATGCTTGAGAGTTGTCATGGACAGGTTCATTGAACAAGTCAGTTCAGTACTTGAATATGGTGAAGGAGCTGAGTAAGTGTTATTTGGAGAGAAAAGGAGAACAAGCCAGAAAGCTGTATAAATACACAACATTTTACAAGTACTGTATGCCTTTTTTTGTGCTTTTTTAAAAGCTTCCTCTAAGATCATAATGTTGACAAGCCCTTCACTTGGAATGTACTTAATATCAACATTGTCTTGCAGCTTGAGCTGTATGAGTTTGCTTCTCTCATCTGCTGTTGGGTGGGTCATGGAGGATGGAAGTAGGAGATTTCACTCCTTTATTTATAACCAATCTGTGTGGAGTTTTTTATATTTATCTAATGTTTTGTTTGAACTTGTATGATTCCCTGAGCTTATTGCTATGTGATACACACAGGCTTCCTTCAGTAGTCCCTGAGAGCAAACATAATTGTATGTCATTTTCCAGCCTGGAATGTGATTTGGTATTGTTTTAATCCATCAAAGAAATACCAGTACCTCTATGGTGTTCTGCATAATTGTGGCCTGAGTATTTCTGAACTTGACTTGCAGCCATGCAAAGAGATTGACTGAGATTGTGGAGACTTAGAAGCCCTAGGTCTCATTCTAGATAGTGGTGAGAGACTGGATGTGATGTATTTGTATAATAGGATGCACACTGCATATTTTGCATCTTTTTTGCTTGGAAGATACAGAGGAAGCAGCAGTAACTCAGAAGCAGTAATTCAGGCAGCATTGCTTCTAATGCAGTTGACTGATCTTACCCTCCTGCAGTTCTACAGCAAACCAACATGGTAAAGGGTTTGTAGCTGGACATACTAAGTCACGTTTACCTGCACAATTCCTGATTTGGGAAGAGTTGCCTGTTTCCTTCTGTAGCACCAAGGAGGAGGTGTGTTGGCAGGCATACAGAGTGTCCTGGGTAAAGTGACCACTTCATCTCTTCATACTTTTTCCAAAGTTCCAGTGAATCTTCAGTCACTTGGTGTTAAAAATACATCTTAGTCATCCAGTAGCAATTAAGAGACCTCAGTATGAAATATAATTGTCAGTGAGAAGTCTGGCTTGTGCTAATATGTGTTTTTGATGCCCCTGTAGTATTTGCTTCCTTTCAGCTAGAGAAAATCACCAAAATTGAAACCACTGCAAAGATTTTCAAGGATGTAAAACTTAAGGCCAGAAAGTGCAATATTCTCACCATTTCATAGGTGGGCAAAATGTCAAAACCATCTAAATCCAATAGCGGCAGTGACTTAGGCTGGGGATAGATGTTCTGAGTCTAGAAGGGATTACCAAAATCACTTGGCTGACCTTTTTGTGTTTTCTTTTCCCCCTCCTCTTTTCTTATTGAAGTGAACTGGGGTCTCTGTACAGAAGTACTGTGTTGGCAGAGCACTGGGGTGCTGATCTCTGGTAGGGATGTGTGACAGGCCAGCTGGGGGTTGTAATCTCTTCAGCTGGTGAGATCCAGAAGACTACATCTGTCTGGGCTTCATTGGGAAGCATGAGGCTCCAGTGCTGACAAGCACTGCATTTGTTACAGGAGAGGTGGGATTGTTAGGTATTTGGTTTTATTAAATGCAAAACCTCATGAAGACATGGTTCTCTTAGTCTAAACTAGAGTAATTAAGTTTGTCCCTGTACACTTTACATTAGCTTACTTAATTGATTCAGCCTTATGTATCAACCAGCTTTTGAGTTTTGGATACAGTTATACATTGAGGAATTAGGTGCATAACCTGAAAGAACTCGTACTTCTCATTCCAATTTCTAACCATAGACCATGTGAAAATAACCATGTAAATACTAAAGAAAACCCCCTTGTTTTCAGTCACTTTAGCAGAAGTTTAAATCTTTCACTTAACTGATTGGACATTTTAATTTCCACTAGATTTTATTATGTAAAATGTTCATGTTGTTTTCAAAATCTTATCAAACCATACATGGAAGCATTCTTAGAGGGATTCTAAACCATGCCAAAAGAACAAATTCCTGTTTCTTTCCCACAGAAAAAGACATTTGTTCTGTTACTTAACAGGTGTGTCTGGGAAGATGTGTTCATACTTATTTCAAATGGCTTCTCTGAAACTTCATACAGTAATTGCTTTCTGAGAGAGTCCTAATAATGAACTTTAGCTCCTGCAGCATTTGGCATTGTCATCCTGAGAAATTCTCCTCCTGGCAGCCGTGGGAATGAACAGTGTGTGTAATTGCCATTACATCACTTTCTGCTGATACACTGGCTCTCTTTTCAGTTATGAACATGAGCTGGCATTGCTTACTGGTAATACTGTTTGTGCAGGACAAGTATGAAATAAGGCTGATCAGGCCTTTTACAGCAAGGTTAAAAATGAGCTAATCAGATGGTATTGATTATCCTTGTTCTCCTGTTCTGTCAACATGAAATTTTACCTGATGCCATTTCCTTTTCTACCCTGTATTTATATATGTATCTCTGTTTGCCATTTTGTTTGCTGTGGTTTGTGAAGGGTGGAAGACTCCCATGTTTTCCTGCACTGATAGTGCTTATCAACTGAGCAGCGTTGGTGTAATTGAAGTACGTTTATTATCATGCTGCCAAATCTCATTTGCCTGACCATTGTTTGCTTCTGTGATCACCCTGAATTAGTTGGGTGGTACAGGTGTCCTGAACAGACCAAATGTGGTCAGTGACATTCTCTGACATGGATTTTGGTTTTCCTCCTTTAACAGTGACCAATTTAGAGAGATATTTTCTAAAAGGTTGTTATTTGTGTAACTGTTTTTTCAACTTATTGTTGGGTGAATTTTGGTAGTTGAAATTGTGTGGACTCTCCGAGTGAAATCCAGATCTTGTTGCAAAAAATTAGAGCTTTACCACCTTAATAGAACTGGGATGTCACTGTCACCAGTTGTAATGTACAGATTGATTCCTTGGCTTCCTGTAAATGAGTGATTTACTGGTTTTACCATCAGTTGACTATGTCTTCGGAGCATGATATGCCAGGCATCCCTGGCAGTGTTCAAGGTCAGATGGGACAGAGCCTTGGGCGACGTGGTCTAGGGTGAGGTGTCCCTGCCCATGGCAGGGTGTTGGAACTAGATGACCTTAAGGTCCTTTCCAACCCAAACCATTCTATGATTCTATGCTATAAATTTGATTTCTGGCTCACCTGATTGTATCCGTACATTCCACAAGGCACATCTTCCTGAAGATGTACTTGGAAAATCAGCAGGGAGGAGGTGGAACTAAAAGTTCTTTTAGAAGATTTTTCTGTGATTAGTGTATGCAGCTTTTCATAAACATCTCTGGAAAGCTCTGCTTTCTTTGGAGCAGAGTAGTCCTTCAAATGAAATGGATATATTGATGCAGTACTTGAGGTGATTCATGTTTATGAAGCTCTTCCAGAACCCCTCTGAGAACTGTACAACTGTAAAAATCTAATGATTAGTAATTATTTGTAGGTATTGATTGTAGGTATTGATAGTAATTATTTGTAGGTATTGATTAATGTAAAGGGACAAAATGAATCTTAAATGTGTGTAATTTTATAATGAAGGTTAACTATGCTATTGTATGTGAATGTTCCAGTTGCTTTGCATGTAATATGTGTACAAATTACGTTTGCAGGAAAATACTTGGAAAATTCTACATCTGGTCTCCTGGCTTTGGTGCTGCATTACCTGCCTCCTACATGGCTATTCTCATCGAAAGGAAAAGCAGGTACAGTTTGTGTTTATGGATTTTCAGTTTCATATAACAGTATTTTGCTCATTTGATGATTGACATTTGACAATTCAGTGATTTTGTTTCAGTATGCTGGAAATGGAGTTCGTTTGAAATCGTGTCTTTTGCAACCTTAGATTTAAATCTAGAAGGCTACTGTGAAATAAGCACTTCCCAAACATTCAGTTTCTTGGTTGTGGTTTGTTGTCCTTAGGTAATTGGGTTGCTTGATTGTGTAGGGTTTCTTAAGCTGTTTTTTTTTGTGTGTTTTTAAAGATAATTTAAGTAACATTTGTGATGAGTCTCAGAGAAGGAGCATCCTAATGAAAGTTGCTGATGACTTGAGTTAACAATGTGACATTAGTTGAGGCACAGTAGGATGTTGTGGAAAGAAATGACTGGAAGAGATGGAGTAATCCAAGTTGGATGAAACAGAAGCATACAGAAGGCAAAGCTTTCGCTGAAGGGAAGGTGCTGAAGTTCAGCTACCAATGGGAAGTTCATTATGAAAGTATGAAGAGGGGGAAGCAAGATCTGAGTGATCCAAGGATAGCCAAAAACCATGGAAGGTGCTGGGTGAAATCCTTGCTTGTAAGGTTGTAATGTTTTGGAATTCAACTTCTGTTGGTAGCTTGTATTGATAATGAAAGTTATAATGCTTAGTTAATACGGAGTGAGATGCCTTATCTCACTTATATTAACTAAGCATTATAACTTTAATCTAGTTAGTAAGCTTTATTCAAAGTAGAGAAGGTGACAAAAGGGTAATGTGAGGGATTACTCTTTAATGAGGGGGGTTTAGTACTGGAGATGATGCAGATGCACTTTTGGTTACCATGAATATCTGAAACTTGCTTAAGCAGTGATTCCAAGTAACTGCAAATATGTATACATCATGTTGTTAACTGGTCCCTTTCCTGAACTTCAGCCATGGAGTAAGAGGGCCCTGAGGCAGTGGAGCAAGTTGCCCAAGGAAGTTGTGAATGCTCCGTCCCTGGCAGTGTTCAAGGCCAGGCTGGACAGAGCCTTGGGCGACATAGTTTAGTGTGTGGTGTCCCTGTTCATGGCAGTGGTTGGAACTAGATGATCTTAAGGTCCTTTCCAACCCAAACCATTCTGTGATTCTGCGATTGAACCACTTCTCAGGGCAACCCGTGCCAGTGCCTCACCACCCTCACTGGAAAGATCTTCTTCCTTATATCTAACCTGAACTTCCCCTGTTTAGGTTTGAACCCTTCACCCCTTGTCCTATCGCTACAGTCCCTGATGAAGAGTCCCTCTGCAGCATCCTTGTAGCCCCCTTCAGATACTAGAAGCCTACTATGAGGTCTCCACGCAGCTTCTCCAGGCTGAATAGCCCCAACTTTCTTACATTGCATCAGCTAAAATGTGTAAAGGCAGCGTTGGTATTACAGTGTAACACATGTAACACAACAGTGGGGTCATTGTTAGTAATGAGAAACAATGTTAAATAGCATCAAAAGGTAGTTGAAAGTTTAGAGGTTTTTTAAAATACCAAGTTGTTTGGTGTGTTACCAGATGCTAACTGTGGGTAATGTGTGAAATGCTGCTGCTGCCAGGCTTAGTGACATAAGACTTTCTGATTTCACATCTATTTGCTTGTCAGCTTCTGTTAGAGGCAAAATCAAGTTTTCATACGCTTGTAGTCCCTTAGGAAATGATGATTTTGCATGGGGACACAGTGGCATTCTCTCGTCTTCCTGAATAGCTTGCAACAAGTTGTAGTAGAAAAACCAGGAAGGTGGGAAAAAGTCCTGATTTGAGTTCATAAACGTATCTCCAGCCCTTCAAATTTCTACTAGCAGCTGGCAGCAACATCAAGCTTAATCACTTAATCTCTTCCCAAGTGGATACCCTATTTTAAGTACCTCACTGGCATTTGCTTGCACAGCATCTCTGTCAGTCTGGAACTTGGGAACAGCAGGCTTATAAATCAGATTTCCTTCTAAGTGCTGCTGTTCATGTGTGCCTGCTCTGTATATTTTATAATTCTTAGGGAAGAATGGGAAGAAGAGATGGGTAGTGTGTCTAGGAGCATTAGAACCCTGAGGAGGAGCGTGTTTTCTAGTGTGTTACAGAACTGGTATGATTATAGTTTGATCTGTGTAATATGTGGTTGCAAACTTGCATGGCACTGGCAATGAGAAAGGGAGGCGACACTGCAGAGAAACTTCAGATTCAGGAAATGATCTGTGTTTTATTGCGCTGCTACAGTTCTATAAAGATACACGTTGCACGTTAATATAGCCATGTGTATTCTGTTTGGTGATGGTAAAACATGGTATCCTGTCTATGAAAACTAATTTATTAGGATCTGTGCAAAGGAATAAATACACTTGTAAAACTTTTTTTTGTGTATGTATATATGAATGGTGGAACTAGATGATCTTAAGGTCCTTTCCAACCCTAACCATTCTATGAGTGTATGTTCTCTGAGGTTACCAGAGGAGAGCTAGTCATGTTGCTGTGATTCAGTACTGTTTTGATAAGAATTATCCCTAGGATAATAATTGAATATAAATAGATAAGCATGGAGATGGTGTGTTTCTAATGTTCTATACCTTTAGTCACTTACTCTGGTAGGAGTAACTCTGGATTCTTGCATCGTTACTGGCCAATGCAGGATTTATAAATGACAGTCTGACATCTGTTAGCTGTGGAGCTGGTGCATGCTTGATGCTCTGAGAAGTGTGAAGAGGGCACAGAGTTAAATTTCAGGTGATATTGCCTGTACATTATCTCATACAATAGAGATTTTAATCCTTTTTAATGTTAGTCCTGCCATGTTATTTCTTTTTGCTGTATTTATGGCTCTGGCAGAGGTGTTGAAAAAATGGGAAATGAAACAATACTGTAGGTGGTACGTGTTTTCACATGCACAGAAAATGTTCCTGCAAATGAGGAGAGTGCTCCCTTTTCCTGAGGAAATGTGCACAATTCATTAGAATGTACATTTTTCTAACTCCTTTTGATTATTTGGTGGTGACCTCAACATTTTAATTACTCTTGATGTACATATTATCATAACTGTGGCTCTATTAGAATAAGTAAGCTTCTAACCGGTGCAATTGCATAAGTGTATATAGAAGAATATAATTTTCTTTACAGTTTCACCTATTACATCTAACAAAGAAAAATGGTGCTTTTTTTTTTTTGTCACAGAATTTAGTTCCGTAGTGTTAGGCATTAAAAGTTGTGTTAATGTCTCCTCAAAGGTGGAAATATGACTCAATTACATTAATTTTGTTAAGTTTCCTTAGGAAATCATTACATGCATTTGATTACCCCTTGTGTGAGAGTTGGCTTACAGGTCTACTCCTTGTTTACTCACAGGTGTGGTTTCGAACTGTTGATGATAAGAAATTTTAGCTGTTTGTAATTTTGAAACATGCGTATTTTGGTTTCTGTTTGTAATTCAAAGTAACAGACTCCGGTCATTTTTCAACATCTACTGAATGTTACCAACAGGGATTGAGCATATGGTAGGGGAGGAGGTGCGTGGCTTAGACTGAAAGACATGGTACTACCTTGTTCTAGAAGCACCGAGACTGTTAGAAGGGAAGGAAGTAACTGAATATACTTGTTAAAATGGTTGTGAATGAAGCTGTTGAAATGGGATTTGAGGCTTGGCTGAGGCCAGCCTGTTACTGGAAATCTGATTAGATTGGTGGTGCCTTCCTGATTTCTAAGACAAGGAAGTCTGATAGCTCTGTAAAGAGCCTCTATTTAAGGCCTCTGTGATTACTCTCAAGGAAAAGAATCATAGAATCACAGGATGGTTTGGGTTGGAAGGGACCTTAAAGCTCATCCCGTTCCAACCCCCTGCCACGGCAGGACCCCCTTCCACTAGAGCAGGTTGCTCCAAGCCCCTGTGTCCAACCTGGCCTTGAACACTGCCAGGGATGGAGCATCTCTAACTTCTCTGGGCAACCTGAATGATGTTAAGTGTTTTGTAAATGTGCTGATGTTTTTAAACCATTTCAGTTGTGTTTTGCTAGTAGTAAAATGGCACACACCAGTTAAAAAAAAAGAAAAATAAATGTATTAGTGACTTTTGAGAACTAGAAAGCTTTAAGAAGGGACACAGTTAAAGTGAAATTAATTGTCTTACTGCCTGGCTAACTTATTTCTTCCTTTGTAAGTAATTAAGCCAAAAAAGGCTTAACTCCAGCCACCTCCAAGTTGTGTGGCAGCTCTGAAGGGACCCTTCTGGGATTGCCCCTGACCCCCTTAGGCTTCATTGCTGTTTACATACTGGCTGTTAACATTATAGCGGCGCCTGTCTCGTCGCTACAGTCAAGACTGTGTCACTGATGGTCTTATAAAACTGGAGATTTAGGGGGTTTGTAATTTGGTTGTAAAATCTTGCTCTGGGCGGCCATGGGCAACATGGTTTTAGTTGTAAACTTTGGGTGTTTTCATCAAGAAAACCAGTATACTGGATACTCAAAAACATTTAAGGCATGTACATTTAGAAGTGATCCAGTGCGTGTTACAGAGAACATCTATAATGTAATATATACGTATATTTAGTGTCTTGGAAGCAAAAGTATTACTTTGTATTGTGGCAGAAACATTTGGGTAAGAGCAGTGTGTAATTTTTAGACTGTATGTTTGGTCTCCTGATGAAACAGTTCCTGTCAAGGTTATTTGCTTGTCCTAAATGCCAGTAGTCTAAATACACTATAAAGGAAGAATATGGCAGCATAGGAATGGTAAAAAGTGTAAGCTCTAAATAAATACAGCCTTTTTTGTAGGCTTGTCCTTTCAAATGCAAACTTGTTGCTATATATTTCTGTACAGTACTATACTATATTTAGACTTGAGGTGACAATTGCCCTTCTCAAAATGGTTTATGGTTACCTGGTTTAATGTTGTGTTTGGGGGGAACCTATAAATCACCATATGGTGGTCAAAACAAAGTCTTACTACAGTGAGCGTTTGTGAAAGCTTTAGGCTTGCTTGGTTCAGGTGAGAGATAGAGTGAGGCAGCTACATTGAGGGATGAGCTTTTGCATCTTTGTGTTGTGGAACCCCCCCCTCAAGTTTGGATTACTCACATGGGTATGTTATGGTGCAGTCTGGTAGAGCAGGAAAACAACTTTTGGAGTTGTATTCCTCTGAAGTGGTTATTACTGTAAAGTATGGAGCCAAGCTGTAGAAGTTAATGGAATGCTTTTTGTTTCTGTACCAAAAGATGTTAAATCCATTGCACTTCAGCAACTGCCTTGGTGAGAGCCAATGTCTGAGAGGTCTGTGTTTTTATAGTAACAGCATGTAAACATTTGTACATGTTGAGGGCTACTACTGCTGTAGTTATAGTCATAGAATCCCAGACTGGTTTGGGTTGGAAGGGGCCTTAAAGCTCATCCAGTTCCAACCCCCTGACATGGATAGGGACACCTTTCACTAGAGCAGGTTGCTCTTACAGTTATCAGAGGGAGGGAAACACTGATCTTTCAAGGTTGCCTGGGAGGGCAGGACTCAGGCTGGAAGATATTGTTATTGTGGGAACATTGTGAATGGATGGGCAACTCTCAGGAGTGTTTTTCATGGAAAGAAGCATTTCCTGCCAACTTTGGCTCTTTGTAGGAGCTTGTGCCCAGCACAGGCCTGAAGTGTTTCTAATCAATGGTTTACAGTAATTTGTCTTTCTGAGAAATGGGATCACCTGCTTTATGTTATATTTGTTGTGACACAGTCAGCCTCCAGTCTGGAAAAGAACTCCAGTAACTGGGTATTTAACACTAGAAAGATTGATCTCTGCAGGGTATGTCCCTTTGTTAATACTTTCAAAGAGATTTCTATTTTTCACTGATTGTTATAACATTAAATGTTAATTCTAGAAAAAGTTCCAGTTTAATCAGTATTAATGAAGTGAGTTTTTAAGAACCACATTTCATAAGCACAGGAGCAGGCAACTCCAGTGAGTGTGTCCTAAATCAAGCAAGTGGGGCAGAGACCAGCTTGGCTGAACAGAGAACTCTTCCTGGAGCTCAAGAGGAAAAAGAAGGTGTGTGATCTCTGGCAGCAAGGTCAGGCAGCTCAGAAGGACGACAGAGGTGTGGTGTGCATGTGCAGGGAGAAGACATGAAAGGCCAAAAGCTCAATTAGAGTTGAAAATGGCCAGTGTTGCGTCTGACAACAGGAGGGCGGTTTTAAATACATCAATAGCAAAAGGAGATCTAAAGAAACCATTGTACGGGTATTGTTGAAGATGTCTCACTTACAAAAGGAGTCTAGATAATTGTCTGAAGCTAGATTTCACCCACTTCAGAGGGCAGAAGTTTGGCAGGATGAATCCTATAGTTGTGAACAGAGCAAGAAGGATCCTCGGGGATCAGTGATCCCAGTCCCATGGGTTTATTCTGTGGTTATAAAGAGCAATCAGGCTTCTGAAGAACTGGAACCATGTCTGCATGCTCAGCAGCCAGGTTTCACAGGTTTTCAGCTTGCAGCACACAAGCGTTGGAAACATTTACTTGCTTGAGTGGTCCTTGAAGCCTTGTGCAAGATGGAAGAGCAGGAGAGCAGCTACAGCTTTATAGTCAACAGTCCGTTTTCTGGGATAACACAGGCAGATAGAGTAAGTACACTGGAATATCTCATGTAAAATATATACCTGTCATTCTGGAGATGCTGGAGAATGTCTTGAAGACATCTGGGTGGGTCTCTTAGTGCTATTAGTCAGGGCTGAGCTGGATCATGCAGGAGTGGTAGCATTAGCTTAGTGGTCTTCACTTCCCTGACTTGGAGGAGGATTTACCAGCTTGGGCACAGCAACAGCCAGGAGGTTACTTCATGAATAATAGTGGCAAGTCATCCCGGGCAGCACCCGTTAAGCTCTGCACTACCTCTGGTAGCTGACGTGGGGCCAGTGTGGATGGACAAATGGCAGGGCTGAGGTCAGCTGCAAGCTCTGACACATCCCAGGTGATTCTGTAGCTAAGTCTTCATGTGCTGCTCCATGAGGAACTGAGACTTGGTTATAGTTCAAGCTTATTTTGTTTAATTTCTCTAAGGACCACTTTTGGCAAATCTTTCACTTTATGGGTTGAAAACTAAGTCATCTGAGTGGTGGTGGAATTTTGTATTCTGCTTTTCATCATTAACCCCACAACCTCCCCTAGAAAACTTAGTCCTGTTGAAATGCTTAAAGATAAAATGCTAAAATTTGGCCTGCTGCTGAACATTGGCCTACTCTGCAAGTCTGACTTGGATTCCAGTGGCACAAACAGAGGATTAATTGCTCTGTTCTGTCTGCTCAGCGCTAGCAGCCAGGAGACGCTCATTTGGACTTCCTTGACTTAAGCAAACACTTAATACATCTTCTGTGTCTGAATGCTTGTGTGTAATGTGCAGCTCCCAGAGGGGGAATAAGAAATACTCTGCTTGGATGGAATAAACTTCAGATGCTGCCCAGGTGAGCTGGCTGCAGTGCTGACTGGTGTGGCAATGAGGAGCTTGACATTTACCTGGTGAGATAACATCCATGCCTACTGTGGTGCAACACCTGAAAGACTTGGAGGGGATTTTTCTGCTATATGTTTCCCAGGTCTGCTGAAAGGATGTTGTTTTTAGGTAGTAGAGATGAGAGGAGCTTAAATCTTTGTTTCCACGTGAACCACACCTATAAACTCTCTGTAAATGAATTGACTCTTTCCTGTAGTCTCATTGCTCCCAAGGAATTAAGGTCATCATTAGCTCCTGCAGCAGGAAAAGTGTGAAGGTGGAAACCTACAATGGGAATGATTTGCTGTATTTAACCACACAAAGTTTTTCTGCAGTGAAGATTAGAGCAGTGTACTGTGGTTAAACATCTTGCTTCCCTTTCCTGCTCTCTCCTCTCCATATTCCAGGACAGAAAATGACACATTTCAATTTCCTTTAGTAAATCCTGTGGTTTTCATAGTGTTTCTTGTAATCAGATAACCTCCACTCCAGATCAAACCTTTCTGATAATGTTAGCATATTTGTCTAAAGATGGTCTCTCTGAAAAGCAGGAACAACAGAGTCCATGACATTAAAGGCAGGGATAAAAAAGGTCTCATGAGTTTAGGCCATTACCTGTCATCATAATCCAGAGTGCTCCAGCTTTAGTGAAAGACCGAAGCAATATGGACTGTCTGATAGTACAACATCATTTTGTCTACTGGAAGGAATTTGTATGTACTCAGTCTTGCTGCATTAATGATAAGTTTTTCCTTTTAAGCTGCTCTTCAGTGTCTGTTATTCCTTGTGAGCAATGGACTGAGGAACTAGCAAAGATGTTCTAAGATCAGCCGTTGGCATTTTGGATCCTGGAGCCTAAAGTTAGAATATAGTATGTTCAGACTGAACTTGGCAATAGCTTCTTTCTGTCTTTGGTGGGTGAAATGTCACATCAATGTCTGTCTGTAGTATCTGGCACAGCTCATCATCAAATACTGATGTCCTGCCAGAAATTGCCTTTTCAGTCAGTAGGGATCTGTTGTAATTCTTCACTTCTTAAAAGGGGCCTGTAAAAAACATGGGGAGTGGCTTTTTAAGAGGGCCTGTTGCAAGAGGATGAGAGGTGATGGTTTTAAACTAAAAGAGGGGAGATTCAGGCTGGATGTGAGGAAGAAATTGTTTACAGTGAGGGTGGTAAAACCCTGGCTGAGGTTGCCGAGAGAGGTGGTGGATGCCCCATCCCTGGAGACATTCAAGGCCAGGCTGGATGTGGTTCTGGGCAGCCTGATCTTGTTGAAGATGTCACTGCACATTGCAGGGGGGTTGGACTAGATGAGCTTTCAAGATCCCTTCGAACCCAAACTATTCTATGAAATGACTCTCAGTCATAACTTCTGGTACAGCTTTACCTGCCTTTCTAGAGGATTCCACTGGCTTCTGACAGTGCTTATTCCTTGGGACCTCTTGTGTTCCAGGCCTTAGAGAATAACAGCGTTAATCCATCTCTGCATGCCTAATTCAGAGTTCCAACTGGATTTGGAGCCTGTTTCTAATATGATGTGATAGGCTGTCACTGGGATTCTAAAGGGGGAAAAATGCAAATCTTTCTGAGGCTGGCAAGTCTGACTCCATACCCGACTTGCATTGGTATAGCAGATCTGCTGTTTCTGAATATAAAGGCATTTAGAAGTTAGTCACACCCTGTGAAAATCTGAGTTGAATTGATTTGTCACATTAGCTTTTTTTGCATATTGCTTGAGGTATTCTAGAATGAGTGTAAAATGATCACAAATGTAATCATTAAACCATGATGAGGCTAGAGAGAAAATTAGCTCTAAACATGCAAACAAAACAATAGCTACTAGTTTGACACCCAAGAAAAAGAGCTTTTGGCTACTTAAGTCTTTTGAAATTAGATGAACAGATGATTTTTGAGTAGCTTACCAAAACCCTTTTATTGTGGAAAGGACAGTCTCAAACTGGGCACAGAGCGTGACCTGGGGAGGGGAAGGCAGCTATTTCAGTGGGCGTCTTGGGAGGCTTCTGGAGCTGCTTCTTACCGAGGTGCTGTGGGGAGGATTTGGGGTGTTCAGGTGGGGTATGGTGAATGGCTCTTAACCTGAGAAGGGCTGGAGGATAGAGGTGGAAGAGAATGGATCGAATACTGGGTGAATTTCCAGTGGTGTTGGGACAGCCCCAAGCTGTCTGCTGGAGTAGTAGCCTTCTATGAGATTTCTTTTTTATCTTGCTCCCAAAATACACTGAGTGTATGTCCAAGGCCAGAGAATATTGCATAACACAGAATGGTTTGGGCTGGAAAGGACCTTAAAGCTCGTCCAGCTCCAACCCCCTGCCATGGGCAGGGACACCTTCCACTAGAGCAGGTTGCTCCAAGCCCCTGTGTCCAACCTGGCCTTGAACACTGCCAGGGATGGGGCAGCCACAGCTTCTCTGGGCAACCTGTGCCAGCGTCTCCCCTCTGTGCAACTCTGGAATTTCTGTGCCCTGTCCTGCTCTTCTTCCTAGTTTTCATTAACAGTTCCATCCATTATGTCCTCTTTTTGCTATGAAACAGTAGTGATTGCCAGCAAAATACATAGAAGCAACAAGGTGGTGCTGCTAAGGATCCCCAAAGCAGTTCTGCTCAAAAAGACAGTATTTGCTTTTGTGCCCCACACATATACCTTCCAGAATGCAGCCAAGCAGCATGTGCTGTATCCCACCTGAGAAAGGTGCCCAGAAGAGAATGGAGTGTTTTCTTCTTGGTTGACTGAGCACATTAAAACCAATTCTGTGTTACTATCAACACTGGAAAGAAACTGTTATTTGGGGCCTTACCTAACATGATCTAGTCCTTCTATACCACAATGTTAATAAAGAATCACTGGAAATCCTTCATTTCTTTTCATAGAATCATAGAATAGTTAGGGTTGGAAAGGGCCTTAAGATCACCTAGTTCCAACCCCCCTGCCATGAGCAGGGACACCACACACTAAACTATGTCGCCCAAGGCTCTGTCCAGCCTGGCCTTGAACACCTCCAGGGTTGGAGCATTCACAACTTCCTTGGGCAACCTATTCCAGTGCCTCACCACCCTCACTGGAAAGAACTTCTTCCTTATATCTAACCTAAACTTCTCCTGTTTAAGTTTGAAGCCATCACCCCTTGTCCTACCACTACAGTCCCTAACGAAGGGTCCCTCCCCAGCACCCTTGTAGGCCCCTTCAGACACTGGAAGGCTGCTATGAGGTCTCCACGCAGCCTTCTCTTTTCCAGGCTGAACAGCCCCGACTTTCTCAGCCTGTCTTCATACGGGAGGTGCTCCACTCCTCTTATCATCCTCGTGGCCTCCTCTGGACTTGCTCCATCAGCTCCATGTCCTTTTTATGTTGAGGACACCAGAACTGGACACAATACTCCAAGTGAGGTCTCACAAGAGCAGAGTAGAGGGGCAGGATCACCTCCGTTGACCTGCTGGTCATGCTTTTCCTGAGGTTTGATTTGTTTTTCTGTTCACTAGTAGTCAATTCTTCTGTGAAATTATCAAGCTTTTTGCAGTCTGATTTTTATCTCTCCGTGGAATCTTGTGAGGTTAAATCACACTTTAATGAGGAGGTTTTTCCCCGCTGTAGGTCAGCCTTTGTTTTGAGTCTGGCTTTGTAGGCACCATAGAGAAACAGGGAGAGGAGGAAGAGGGAGGGAATATTGAAAGGAAATCTATAAAATACAGTATAAAGCAGTTAAAAATTTAAACTCTAGATGTTATCTTGTGTTGCACGAGCTGAAAACTCTGCAAGAATTATTGGTCCTAAGCTAACTGGAATGTGTTACTGTAGATATATTTTCTTTTTGGCTTGTCTCCCTTCCCAGTTTTCTCATACCCTCTCTTTGGCATGCATGCAAATTATAGAACATGTTGAGTTTATTTTCTACCCTTTTAAGAACAACAAATTCTGAGTATTTGCAAGAAACCATGTCATGTGCTCAAAGCAAATATCCCTGATCTGCAGTTTTGAGCAACATCACTTCCCCCAACCTGTGCAGTGTCCATTGCCTTCTTTAAACAACCCCATGTTTTGAAATAGAAAATTCCTTTAAAAAACAGTGTGTTCCTTAAACTATATATTTTTGACATGGAGTTATGTGCCTGAACACTATCTTCGTGTGAAAGACTTGAGGCTGGTACTTACTAAGGTCAAAAACCACTAATTTTCTGTTTGGAAACTCACTGCTTAGCTCTGTTTTCCTAATTTTCGGCATTATTTGGAAAGCTTATCTGTTCCTG
>NW_009916043.1:29203-38007 GCF_000696875.1 Nestor notabilis
TTTGAAGTGAACTTTTGCACCAGGATTTTGCTGCTGGCCTCCAGCTGTCAGTAGGAAATTGGTGGGTGTGAGAGATTAACGATACCCTAAACATAATCTGGAGTACTTGTGTTATTACAGGGATGCAATCGCAACGCCAGATCTATACTTGGTCAGCTTGTGGTGTCAAGCTGCTGTAGAGCAGAGAACCTCCCCCCCCTTCTTCATTTTGACCTCTTTCTTTTCAGGGGAAACCTGTGATTTGTGTGTGTGATTTAATTCTGCAGGTTATAAAGTGGTGTGTTTTACAGTGTATGGGGGGGAAGCTGGGAGGAGGAATTCTTCCTGTTTTTGCAGACCACAAATCCTGTCTAGGGAGCCATTACAAGCTATTATGTGGGCTTCTTAGTTTGTGTTCAGAAATCCCAGCCAGAGTTAACTCTTTCTTTTAGTTTTTAAAAGACAAAGATACTCGAATGTTACTATAACAAGTCAGTATAGCGTAAGTCATGTACTCTTTGCCTTTCTTTTTGTATTCTACCCCATATGTACTTCTGAATCCACTGATTCCTTTGTAAGTCATTTTATTAGTGATTTCTTAGATTTGTAGAGAATCCTCAGAAGGATTATGGGTTAAAATAAGGTGATAACCATCAGAACCTGCAGCAGACTCGATGAACAGTGGTATTTATATAAAATCCAAACTTGGATTTGTAGGAAGCTTAAAAAAATGTGTTTTTTTCCATGAATTCATTATCTTAATGCCATGTGTGGTTCAGATTATGTGGTATAGGTCACAAGAAAAGGTAAACTTGACTTGTTTCATTCTGGTACAAGTCAGGCTTGTTGGTTTCACAACACTAAAATTTTTCGGAACAACAGAGTAGGAACATGGTGTTTTGGATGGGGCCTAAAGTTAGAAAGCTTTATAGAAAAACTATAACTATTTTTGTCTTAGCAGTGAGTTGGACATTTATTTTTGTGGGGTTTTGCCCCCCAGATTTTGAAATGTACTCTAAGTAGAGAAACATAACCCATTGGTGAAGCTGTTAAAAGAAAGAAGTGTTGGCTTAATTGTATGCATGAAGATTTTTAACATAGAATGGTTTGGGTTGGAAAGTACCTTAAGATCATCTACTTCCAAACCCCCTGCCATGGGCAGGGACACCTCACACTAAAACATGTCACGCAAGGCTCTGTCCAGCCTGGTCTTGAACACTGCCAGGGATGGAGCATTCACAACTTCCTCGGGCAACCCATTCCAGTGCCTCACCACCCTCACTGGAAAGAACTTCTTCCTTCTATTTAATCTAAACTTCTCCTGTTTAAGTTTGAAGCCATCACCCCTTGTCCTACCACTGCAGTCCCTAATGAAGAGTCCTTCCCAGCATCCTTGTAGGCCCCCTTCAGATACTGGAAGCTGCTCTGAGGTCTCCACGCAGCTTCTCTTTTCCAGACTGAACAGCCCCAACTTCCTCAGCCTGTCTTCATGTCTTCAACATGCTGCTTTATCCATGTTCAGGCTCCTCTGAACCATCTCTACCACTAGCAGCTGTTGTACAGTGGGTTACAAGAGCTGTAGCAGGGTATGGGGCCTGGGTGTGTGCCTTGCCTCTGGGTCACTGCTCCAGCTCACCCCTAGAGCTGTTCTCACTGAACGCCGTGCCTGTTGAATCCGTTTCTGTGAATTTTGTACACAGTGGTATTCATCTTGCTGTAGTTATTTCCTGTTATTTCTGACTTGGTCACTTCCCCTTTAGTTTTGAGCAAGAAACAAAATGTGATCATAAAAAGCCACAAGACTGGTTAAAAAAAATGCAGTTGGAGTGGTTCAAATATGTTTAATTAATTACAGTGAATGTTTAGATTTCAGGATGTCTACTCGGAAAGGTTTGTGGTTTAAGTGAAACAAGGCAATAGAGCAAACAATGCTTTAAACTTCATACTGCCAAAAACAGCACTTGATGAGAAAACCACAGGGACTGGAATTCTGTGTTCAACATATCAGATGGACAGGTCAAGGCACAACATGGGAAAGAATGAAATAGTCCAAAGGAGGAATGAATATTGAGAGAGAAATAGCTTAAAAATGAGTGCCTACCAGTCTTCTGTTGCTGTTTAGAGAAAGAGAAGGTATTTGCTGCCTGTTGGAAATCTTTGAGTGCTGCTGTGATGGTAATAATTAATTGATGGTAAAATTGCCATGAGCATAAGCATAGAATCACAGAATGGTTTGGGTTGGAAAGGACCTTAAGATCATCCAGTTCCAACCCACTGCCACAGGCAGGAACACCTTCCACTAGAGCAGGTTGCTCCACATCCCCACCCCCCTGCCACAGGCAGGGATGCCTCACACTAGACCGTGTTACCTAAGCCCCTGTGTCCAACCTGGCCTTGAACACTGCCAGGGATGGGGCATTTACCACTGTGTTTAAAGGATTCATCCAACTGTCAGGCAAGTTAGGTTTTTTGTTGCCTTTTTTTTTTTTTTTTTAGCTTAGCAACAGCTCTATATTTAAGGAAACCCATAAATACATCGAAGGAAAACCATAAATAAGGAGAACTGGCAGTGAGTTCCGTAGGGAAAAACATCTTGATTGCATTTTAAAAATGGGTATTTTGTATGATTTGCTGTTGTATGGAGCAAAAGCTCATGCTAGTTGTGAAAGTGAAGTTATCTGAATTTTGTAACGTGTCAAGCTAAGCAAGAAAACATTCTTTAGGAAACTTCTACAAACAATATGTTGGCATGCAGGTTTGGGCAGTTGTCATTGCTTCTGTTGGCATGAGTAGGATTTTTAACTCGTGTGTAAGGGGATTTGGACTTTGGCCTCAGTCAAATTTAAGTTTTCCAAAACTTACAGGACTTACATGAACCTTGCTCTCAGGCAGATGTATTCACAGTTTGACAGTGGCACTTAGTGATTTCTTTGACTTTAAGATCCCAGACTGGTTTGGGTTGGAAGGGACTTTAAAGCTCATCCAGCTCCAACCCCCTGCCACAGGCAGGGACACCTTCCACTAGAGCAGGTTGCTCCAAGCCCCTGTGTCCAGCCTGGCCTTGAGCACTGCCAGGGATGAGGCAGCCACAGCTCCTCTGGGCAAAATACTATTGATTAAACAAAGATGATGATTTTTTAAAATATGTTTATTTTCTGTATTTTAATTCTAAGTCCTTGAAGATGACTTCTGAAAAATTGGACAGTTTCAGTAAAGAGCTGTAAGCAATTAAAATCTTAGGGAACAGTGTGGAAAAAATGAAGGAGCTCAGTTTTGGTTGAAGATGTAGTATGTGTGTGACTGCTTTGGATTCTGTAGTGTTGCAGTGGAGGTAAAGAAGTAACCAGCTTCAGAGGCCAGGCAGATCTTTGTCTAAAGTAGAGTGCAAAGTGCAAGGGTAGGCAGTCTTAGAATAACCTGTCAGAGGTTGTGGGCACTTCACTGGAGATGCTTGAAGACAAATTTAGTATTTTTAAAGAAGTGGTTAATTCATTAAAGAAAAGTTTGTGGTTTGTATTAGTTAGGAAGCCAGGTTATTTATCACTTCTGATACTAGAGTCTGTGGAAAAAAACCCATATGTATGATAATTTGAACTTGCTTTCCACGTTCTTTTTCAATAGAATGATGGAACTGTTCAGATGAGCCTTGGGAAGTCAGCTAGTGCAGTTCCTGCTCAGAGCAGGACCAGTGCTGTGTTCAGACCAGCTTCTTTAGGGATTTGGCCACTCAGCCTTGCAAACCCCTGAGTACAGAGGTCTGACAGCCCCTGGGTGTCCCTATTCCAGTGCTTGGCTGTGTCGATGGAGGAAAATGCTGTTTCCTCAGGTCAAATCAAAACCTCCTGGCTGTGCTCAGGGTCCTCCCCGCTGGCTGATCAATGCCTGTTTTGTATTGGGGACACAACAAGGGAGGAGTACTCGGGCATACTGAGTGCCAAGTAAAGGGGATTAATCATTTCCCTTGACCTCCTACCTACACTTCTGGTACTAAAGCCCAGTGCACTGTTGGGCTTCCTTGCTATTTTTATCCTATAGCTTTTGGTATTTTTAGCAGTTATTTTAGACTCTTTCCTCTGGGCAGTACAATCACAAAAATATGTGGCTCTCTGTTGAGGTTTATAGGCCACAGTTGAAGAGCTGTTGCTGTTAGAGTTTGGTCTGAACGTTACCAAGTTGTCTGAAGAGAGTATTTTATCAAGTGAAACTTTTCTTTGCAGAGGTTATAAATGAACAAGAGAATTACCTGTTTAACATCTGTTCAACATCTTTGCTGGTGACAAGGATGGCAGGATTGAGTGCACCCTCGAAGTTTGCTGATGACATTAAGTTGTGTGGCTCGGTTGATACGCTGGAGGGAAGGGATGGGATCCAGAGGGACCTGGACATGCTTGTGAGGTGGGCCCATGAGAACCTCATGAAGTTCAACAAGGCCAAGTGCAAGGTCCTGCTCCTGGGTCAGAGCAGTCCCAAACAGATGTACAGGCTGGGCAGAGACTGGATTGAGAGCAGCTGAGGAGAAAGACTTGGGGGTGTTGATTGGCGAGAAGCTTAGCATGAAAGTGTGAACTGGGGAAGAAAAGGAGAAACAAAATGAGAAGTATGCTGAACACTACTGCTCTTGGTACTTGGATTAAAGGGTAATTAAATTGTGGTTGCTTTTGTGCAATCCCCCTTTTCAGATGAAAGATACCAACGTTGTTAACACTTCTTCAAGAGTGTCACTGGTGTAACTACCTGCTGATGTTGGTGCTCCTGAGATTAACATTCAACACTGGGGCATAGACTTTGGGAGTGAAATGTTAGCTGTGTATTAGCATCTTTGAACCTCCCCAAAACAGGTGGTCAGTCATGGCTGACTAATTATTTTTGTTGTTTAATTATTTCCTGCTCTTGTAGTACTATTTCCTAATTACATTCTTCTCTTATTTACCAGCTGCAGTGTTAATACAGTCCTTGGGTTGTACCAGGTTGTACTTCGCTTGGCCTGTCTCCATCTTTCTGTCCTGTTTTCCATCAGCTGTCATTGCTACAAAATAGTGCAAGGTTTTCTGAACTTCCACCCACTTTTAGGAGTTGAGTTCAGGCTTGGGTTAGGCATCACGTTGCATTCGCACAGGGCATGGGGCTGGTTGTTTTGAAAACAGTCACAGAATGAATGTGGAGGAAGAAACCTCTGCTCGCAGTTAACCCGGGCCTCGAACAGCAGCAGATGGAGCTGTGCTTGCTGCAGGCACTCTCAGATGATGTCATTTAGCAACCTGTTGTATTTTCAGCTCAGGAAGTGGCTTCCGTGCATGGACTCGTTGTCTGCACGTTTTTCCTCCTCCTGAGCACCGACTTCTCGGCATCGCTCGCACTGCAGCTGCACTGCGGCCGCTGATTTCTTTCCTTCCTCTGCTCTAGTCTCTTTTCCTTTCTTTGTCTTAGGGATTGGCTGGTTGCATTTTACACTTGGCCAAAAGGGACCACAATAGAAGTTAAACTTATATAGATCAAATTCTTAGGTTTTTAGTACTTAAAAGTAAAACACATTTCAGTGGGAGGCTGGAAGGCCCTGGGTGCCCCCCTTGCCTGCCTGACATAGAGACTGCAGGAGAGAATCCAATGAGTAAGTGATGTGCACATACAATAGTCATGCTGTTTTGTGCACACTGTATATAATACAATTGTGAATGCACAGACTATACTCTTAAAGCTGCCTCTGAAATCAGGACAGTCACTCAGTAGCTGGTGGCTGCTTCTCACAGGTTGGTGTGTTACAGGAGGATGTACCTGAAGTTCTGACATTCTCAAGATTACTCAAAGTGTATTTTGTTACCAGGTTAGCTTGTATGGGTAAATTTGTTTCCAAATAGCTGAGTGTTTGGGTACTTAACATCAACTTTTAATACTATTACGGGGGGTAAAAAAAGAAAAAAGTAATCCAAGAAAGATTAAATATCTGATATTATTCCCTATGAGAACTAATTAAAGTAAAATTTATAGCACTCAGAGCTGTCTTGGCTGCCAATTCAGTAATCAGGAGGGGTGGGGCTCCAACAGTATTTTATCACCTGAGCTAATCAGCTGGAAGACAAGGTCACTGTCTGCACTGGCCCAGAGAAGCTGTGGCTGCCCCATCCCTGGCAGCGTTCAAGGCCAGGTTGGACACAGGGGCTTGAAGCAACCTGCTCTAGTGGAAGGTGTCCCTGCCCGTGGCAGGGGGTTGGAACTGGATGAGCTTTAAGGTCCCTTCCAACCCAAACCAGTCTGGCATTCTATGAATTCGTCTATTACATGAGGTGAATTTTCACCCTTTCCTGGTCAGAAACATCATATAGTATTTTGATGCTTTATTACACATTGTATAGGTTGCTTTGCTTAAATGTTTACAGACACTATTCCCTATCTGTTGTCTTTCTGTTTCTGATGTGCCTCATCCTCAGTAAATCTTCAGATTCAGGCCTTTTCTGTTCATATGTTTCCATGATTGAGTCTTGTTTCTGATACCTGGCACAGAGTGGTACTTGGTGAATAAGGTATAAAGAACGTAGGTTTGTAATTCTACTTTTTAAAGAAAAGAAGACAACCAACAGACTGATTTTGCCAGTTAAAGTTCTAAACTTAAGCCAAATTTGAATCTTCCTCATGAGTAGAGTGCAACTTGTGGAACTCGGGACGGTGCCTCATTGCTTCCTGCAAATCCAGCATGATGTGAAAGCACTAAATCTTTGAAGTGGAATGTATCCCTGTACCTTAGATATCTGCTATGAAAAACGTGGATCTGGAAATACAACTTGGCAATGTTATATATAAAGGTGTTTATGACCTGAACATGGGGGTCAGAAAATACTGAGCAAACTTCAGATGGAGAAAGCCTGGGAGCTATAGAATAGAAATTTCTTTCTTGCTGCCTATCATGTTGTTTTCCTTGCTCCTTCAACTGAAGTGCTAGCAAGGTATGTTCTGTTAACATACTCTTCTCTTAAGCACTCTATGAATGCTTGAAAACTTCCAATGTCATGACAAAGTGGGACATACAAGCCTGGCTTGGACCTTCTGTTACTCAGGTGGTAGCAATATAAAAAAAATCCTGAATGATACGAGGACAAATGAGTTCAGGTTATAAACTCAGTTCCATATTGAGAAACTTGAATGGTTCAGAATGTGGTGCCTTTTGTGTTATTTTCAAGGTCTGTGTGTAATAGCCGTGGGGACAGTGATAGAAATCCCAAACACTACAAGTCTGACCATAAACTGCAGAAGAGCACCAGTGCTGTGGGAAATACTGGAACTTGAGTTTTCCAGCCTTTGCTGCGGCACCTGGAGTTGCACAGCACTGATCACAAGCCAGAAGCTTGCACACACGTTTTACTGTCAGTTCACAATTATACTTGGGCTTTGGCCACACTATGCTTATGTTACCATACGTGTTGTGTAGTTCAAGGTGCTTTGTCCCTTCATGCTGGCTTCAGGGCTCCTGTGTATGAGCAGGTTGCTATATATAACTTGGTTCATGTAATTCCTCACCACTTTGGCTACTGTGCTTATCAAGGTGCTATTTTTGGTTTCATACTCTTTTTTTCTATAGGGTGGTAATGGTTCGTCCTCCATCAATCATTTGCTTTTTAAACTCTCTTCTTTAATAAAACATTCAGAATGCTTAAAGTGTTTCTCTTTAATGTTCAAACAGATTAATTCACTCACTAATTTTCTCATTTCTATTTGTAGGAGAGGTCTCCTCACAATCTACATGGCCAATCAAGTAAGTGGTCCTTTATTTCAAGAATAAAAATATATATAAGATCCATTGAAAATGTGTCTTGTTTAAAACTGATGCTGAGATTCATTCCATTTATAATCATTCCAGGATTTTTCTTTTTCTTTTAAAATTTATTTCTTATTAGGTAACTAAAATGATCTTAAGAGCAAATTGTGACTATGGGGCTTTCAGCTATTGTGCATGCAGATGTTTTTACCAGAAGGTTGTATCAATTCAAATTGCGTCATATTCCTTACAATCTCATGCAAATAAGTATCAGTAGTAATTTTAGCTAAGTGCTGCTTTATGCTTTGATTTCTAAGTATATAATAATTCTGTTACTTGATCATACTCTAGGAATGATTTTACTATGCCAAAAGAGTTATCTGAAGTTTTTGTATAGTTTAAGTTGCATGAAGAGTCACAGAATCTACAGAAAACCGAAGAGTGTTCTGGACTACTGGGACAATTTGCTGTGGCCTCAGGAGAATTGGGCAAGAGCAAAACTTAGATGAAAAGATCAATGACTAGAAGAGATGAGACACAAAGAAAATATCATAGTATTGGTTAGGGTGATAAAATTGATACCTTCTCTTCCATCCTTTATAGTCATTGTTGATGGCTGTTGTAATTCTGAAGATCTGGGGCAGGGAGCATTTACTTTTGGTAGGAGGTGTTTGCTGGCAGGTAGATACCCTGGAAACAATCTTACATGCATTTGCCAAATGGGTTGCACAGTTCTCTCTCAAATTCTGGTGTTAATTTCTTTGAGGCAGAAATTGTTTCTTGGGTTAGTCTGTATTGATGATTGCCTCTCATTACAGACAGACTCCTGAGTGGAGCTTACAGGCTCCAAAAGGGAAGAAATTAATTTTACTGTCAGCGTTATTGTTGTCAAGTACCGTTTGAACTTTTCTGGCTGTTTGACTTGGATGGCTCAAACCCCATCCTTGAGGATTCCTTTTCTTTATAAAGTTGTTTTATTTAATTTCAAAAAAATGACAAATAGTTTTCTTGAAATTTAGTAAATGAGATGTTCAGACTCCCAGTAACTCCTGGGAACAAGGTTTGATTTCTGTAGGGA
>NW_009916044.1:0-8069 GCF_000696875.1 Nestor notabilis
CAGAGAGGGTGTGTGAGGTGTTGAAAGAGCAATGACACACCTGGAGTAACAGAACCTCTGAGGAGGTGGTTTAACTCTGGCTTAAATCCTGCTGGTCTGGGCAGGGGCACTGGTGCTTGTGTGAGGGGGTTGTTACAGGCAAAATGAAACTCATTTTGGGTGGCTGAGTGGGGCTCTGATAGAGCCCAGTGCTGGGAATTAGTGGTACTGCATAGCTTTGGAAAAAGGGTGGAAAAAGGGAGGCTGTGGTTTAAATCCACTATCAACTTTCCCTGCTTCTCTTGTTTGGTCTCATGCTCGTGGAGGTATTCTTTGGAGTGGTGCTTTGTATTGGCAGTTCCTCATGGGATGTATATGGAGCAGCTCTTGGCTTTTCAGTTACCTGAGACTCCTTTGGGACAGCTCAGCACAGAAGGATGTAGTGTTTTCCAGGAACAGTGCTTTACTCAGGAATTGTTGGCCTTCTGGACATGGTTACACAAGTGTTTTACAGGATTAGGGAGAGAATTGTAACTCAATGGAATGCTTTGCTGACAAAAACCAAAACCAAGACACAATAGAAGGGAAGAAAAGGATATAAATCCAATTATACCAATTCTTAAGATGACTTCATGTAACAAACCGTGATTATAAGCTTAAAGATAGTCCATGATTCTGGTATTTAATCTTGGTTTGCAGGGTTATCTGATCTAGACCAGTCTCGGCTCCCTCCTGATGTTTGCTGTATGACGCCAATTATGGGTGTTGTTTATTTCTTTCTGATACTGGACTGCTTGTGACCTAAAATGACACCAAAAAATCTTGTGCTTGTGGAGTCCTTTAAAGCACTGTCGGTAACAACTTGGGTACAAAGTGCATAAGATGTTTTGCAGTTTTTCTCTGAGGTTTTAACCTGAAGTTTTCTTGTGTATCCAGGTGAGGGTGGTTGACATGTTGCCCAAAAGCATGGAGCATGTAGAAGCTGCATCACTGCTGTCTCTGGGGAGGTTTTACAAGTTTTAGCTAATTCTCTTCATATTCTTGTTTTCCCAGTCAAACAGCACAAAGCAGTTTTCAGATGTTTCTTGTGATTTCATTTAGAAGCACAATCATGAGTCACATGTAGGTGGTGAGGCAGAGCCTGTTCATTCATCAATCCGTGTTACTCCTAGTTGAGTGGCCAGTGCTGCAGGCTGGAGCTAAGGATTCAACGTGGACAAACAATACTGTAGCTTAAGGTCTGTACTGACATTTGAGGGGAAGACACATCTTCAAGCTGAAGTAGGTTGGAAGCTCTGTGGGTAGAGTGGTGAAGCCTTGTGGCCGTTTGGTTTCAGAGGTTAGAAGTGGTGGCTGCAATTTCCCCTGCCAAATTACAGCTCCAAACTGTGGTTATTTTCAGGTGGCTGATGAGACTGTGTGTCTATCATTGCAGCTAATGACTTCTCTCCTCAGGATCATTAATTAGCAACCTGCACTGTTTATACCAGGAAACAACTACTGCAGCTGAAACGTCTCAACTGCAAGAAAGATGCACTTTGAAACTGTGAAGACTCACATTCTGCAAGCAGCAACCATGTTCCCTTCCTAATTCCTAAGCTGTCTAATGGCTTTTGTATTTTCTGTTCTGAACCTCTTGGATCGTGTTGCTCCACCCTTTCCTTTAGAGGAAGTTAGCTCATTAGTTAATTATCCTTCTGCTAATTACATGCTGGAATGTTCAGGGTTGCACATGAATCATGCACGTTTCAGCACTTAGGTGGCTCTGAGGAATTTTGTGACATTTGAGTGAGTGGTTGCTCTTTGGAATAAATAACGCACTATTTTAAGGATGTTTTCCCATTGGCAAAATACAGAGTTTTAACCCAATCCCGTCTTCCCACCCCTCAGTTTTGATGTACTTTCTAACCCGCCTTGTAAATTTATGTTCAGTAACTGAAGCTGCATGTGATTTTAGGTCTCCTGATCTGCTGTCAAGTGTGATGATCTATTCAGGCACCAGTAAAACGTAAACCAGCAACTGTTAATGTAAGAATTGTCTGTTTGGAGACTTCCCCATTTTTAATTCTCTTCCTGCCTGGGGATGGCCACTAAGGACCAGACAGTTGCACTGAATGGTACTGCAAGAGGCATTGTGAACACTCTTCAGAGCACTTTGGTACTGTTTAATGAGAAGAATGAATGCACATTGTTCATGAAGTGCTATGAAGACTTAAACTTGAAAAGCCAAATCACGTTTGCTTCAGTTGCTAATAGCTGTGCCAAGATTTGTTTTGAGAAGGCTGTTGGTTTCAGGGAGTAAAGTAAGGTGAAGAGCTGAAAGAAAACAAGCAAAACCCAAACCAAAAGCAGGAGGACGAACTCACATGTCAGGAGACATGGGTTTGTGGTCCAAAGTGTAGAAGGCTGAAATAGGCTGTCGAAGTCAAAGGCAGTTTCATACCTTTGTGGCAGCCTGCCTGTTCTCAGTCTGTTACATGAAGCCTTTTCCTGTTTTGGGGTAAGTTCAAGGAACTTTGTTACCAATATTGAAAGTCATTCGTAGAACAGCCTTACAAAGCCACCACTTTCATTTCTGGTGTTAGCACACAGAGTTAGTTAGAAACTGATTTTCGTAGCTTGTAGTAATTATAAACTGACTAGCAATTACCTCTTACTAAAGGCATCTATGAATTGACTAAATGAGACCTCTTCCTATTCAGCTTTGATATCTGAGTTTTTTCAACCAGCTCTTCTATCAAAGGTGACCTGAGTAATCCAGGACTGATAAATAGTTTATGGAGAAGTCAGTATCTTGTCGTTGTGGCCATGATGCAATCTGCATTGACAAGAAGGGTATCTGCTTACTCAGCCCCTGGGAAGGAAGGTAGGTAGGTACCAGAAAGGAACAAGAAATACAAGCTGGTGATAAATCTGTACTACTCCTATCCGTCCTTTCACACACAGTGGTTTTCCTGAAGCCAAAGCTGTGTCTGCAGTCTTTAGAAACCCTAATGTGTTAGGAAAATGATCTTGGGTTTATCGCTGGAAAGACTCTGTTACGTAAGTGGAGTCTCTTCCAGGTGTGTATTAAATCTGCCCTTAGTGACAGATCCTCTTTGATGAAGGGAGCCCCTTTTCCATACCACATTAAAGCTGAGAATGCACTTGCTCTTTGCTGGCACTATGATATCTGCTTTAGTAAGTTTACTGTGAATTTTCCAGCTCTTTTATAATCTGGTCTGTGTGAAAATTCATAGAATCATGGATTCTGTGAGAAAATTGGAGTTTGCTGTTGTTGAGAGCGTTGAGTCTGATCTGAAAGGTACGGTGTCCTCAAGCAGTAATTGCTGCTGCTTCAGTCCGTTGCTGCTGCTTCAGTCCATAATGTCAGAACCATTAGTGACATTAATGACATGACAAAAATGGCCTATGAATTTATGGATTTATAATTGGAGGGGAGAGCACCTTTTGCAAATGTAAAGCTAGTTTTGTGCTTTATGTAACTGGCCTGCAGATCAAGGTATCACGTGTGATCATCAGGTGTTAACAAACTTTTGAGCTCTCTTCTTATGCCATAGTATTAATTGTGAAATAGCACTGCTTATGAAGGTTTTCTCTTTAGTCCCATGGGAATGTCATGGAAGATCATCAGATAAAAAAAGTAGTAAAATAGTTGCCCAATTCTGGGTCAGTGCAGTCTCGTTCATTCGGTGCTGCTGGTGGTGAACTTCACTGTCTTTTTATATGAGCACTCAAGATGTCAGAGGTTGGGTGTTCTCTGGGTGGGATGTAAGGAAGGTGTTGCTGCCTGAGCTTTGGTGACTGCTGTAGGTTGTGTTCTGGTCTCTATAGCTGTTTCCCAGCAGTGTGCAGGGAATTAAGATTGTAGATTGCAGTCTGCAAATGTTGCCTGAAGACCAAACGCTTTGATGGAATCCCTTTGTAGGTTTAGATGTATCATCACTGCTTCCCATGAAAAACTTGGCCTCCCAAGAGCTGAAACTAGAAAATCCTTGGAAACTAGAATGTAGGTTTTATTAAGCACCTGCATTCAGTGAATGCTGATGCCCTTCAGGTCAATGGAAAACACTTCTTAAGAAAACCCTTTCCACTTTCCTCCGCTCCTGGCTGACCTTAACCCTTTCGTAGTTGTTCTTTTACTACTTGTAACAAAAATGTTTCCTGTGTCTTAACTCTTTCTCTGTTTCCTTTAGTAAATCTTCAAAGCTGGATTGAAGTAGATGAAGTATGATCACAGGGAAAGTGATGTGGCTGTTGGCCAGCAGGATTTTGTAGAAAACTTGGGGTTTCTGGTTTTGGCTCAGATGTCTGCTCCTGTGACTGCGGTGACCAAAACCCTGTCCTGTTTGCACGTGTGTTTTCAGCTGCAGCTTTGATAGAATCACAGAGGAACCATTGGGCAGACAGCTTAAAAACGTTCCAGTAAAACATTTTTAGGAATGGAAGATCGTTAAATTACAGTGATTTAGTTGCAGAAAGTTGCCTTAAGATGGATTTTTCATATTCAGTTTATTAAAACATACTGAATTGTTCTGTTCTTTTAAATGTGAATGCTGCCCTGCAGAAATTGGCTGTGAAATTTTTAGTGTGGTGCCTGCCTGTGTTTAAAGGAAGCAGAGAGCCTCTGCTCCAAGTGCAGCATGTGATTCCTTCATGTTGGTTCAGGGTGACCTCTTTTGTCCCTGGATCTAAAACTGATGCAATTGAAAATGCTTGAAGGGGAGGAGGCAGAACAACTTGCTTTCTAGTGGCTTGGCTTTGTGGCTATTTACAAACCCCTCCTGAAAGAAAGCAAGAAGGAGAAAAATCTTGCTACTAAGTGACCTGCTTTGCTTACTGCAGTGAAAGCTGCTGAACTCTGACACTGAACAGAACCCTACTTTTAGTTCTAATGTACACGAAGCTAGCAGGGTGCCAGAGGTAACTGTGGTGGTTAAAGCTCTGGGGATACAGAAAGCTAATTCATCATGATTTTGGATAAGAACAGACACCTGAAGTCATGAAATTGGCCTGCAGACTGTTGTAACTTACCCCAATGAGTGGGTGATAGGAGCGAGGGTGTTATTTCCTGGGGTGATAGAGATGGGTGCAGTATTCCTCTGAAGTTTGTTATGGAGATACTTTTACCCACTGTGTATTTATAGCTCCCTGTAGTTTACAATGAAAACATCCAGGCTGATCAGCTTTACAGTAATGCAGTAGTGGAAATTCTATGTGTAGTGGTTTCTCCTAGTACAGGCACCTCCAACAGAAATCTCTAACCAAAATGCTGCTGCAGCTTGTGGTTTTAGGAAGTGGTATTTAAGCTGAATCAGGAGCAACTGGAGAGTTTCAAGCTTTTGCTTCCCCATTCTTTGCAGAGTTGATGATAAAGGGCATGCGTGATGCTCTGAGAATGGGCTGTGTTTCCAAACGGTGCCAACATGCAATTTCCGTCCCAGGCTGTGCAGTGGACAAACGTTTGCTGTTTGATTTCTGGTCTGGAAGCTGGATTGTTGGTCAGCAGATCTCTGTGTCATTACAGTCAACATAAAGACCTTCCTTGAGGAATCGGAAAGTGAAGCTAGTACAGAAACTAGAATGGTTTGGTGAAGGCAGTGTACTGATTTCCCTGTTAATTTGTCCATGTGGGATTGAAGTAAAACTCAGATGTTTAAGATGTAGTTGGTTGGTTCTCATTTTGCTTTGCGGCAGTGTGTTAATGTCTGTTTAACTGGCAGACATTTTTGTGGGAAAGAAACAATATTCAGCTGCTCTCTGTCTATATAAATGGGATGTGTCATTATAAATGATGTCATTAAGAAACTGATTCCCTTAATATACCCATCCCTACAATGAGAGTATTTTTAGAGACTCATTTCTTTCAAAGATAGAAAAGCTGTTCTTGGAATGAGCCTTAACACTTATTTATATAAGATGGAACACTGAATTTGTTCCCCCCTCAGAAAGATCATACGTGTTTCCTGTTACTTTCCTTAAAATAACTTTAGGTTGGTGGGAAATGTTAAACACTATCAGTCTTTTAAAAAGGTTGATAATTCAGCTTGGAACAAAAGAGTTGTTACTTCCTATGGGAGAAAACTACCTTTGGTAGTGACACTTGTATCGCATGTGTGTTGTGGGATGGTCCAGAGGAGAGTTTGGGGCTCTTTCTGAGACTGTTGAGTGCAGGAGCTTCCACGAGTGAGAAACCTTTGCTGGGCAGAAGCATGAACAACCAGAGACCCAGATCCCTCAAACATATGAACTTAGGGCTCGTTATGAATCTCTGGGAAAGACAAGATTGCTCTGACAGTTGCTGACATTGTCCAACTTAAGAAAATCACGTCTCATCTTGCTTTTCATACATGTGTTTTCTATTTTCTTTGTGGGATCTTAAGAAACATGCTGGAGGAGAGGGCAGGATCTTACTTCGGAGCACTGTTGGTTTAAGAATCTCCTGTTTTCTTGGTGGAGGAAGTATGTCCTAGGCATGCCTTTGGTTATGAATGTGAGAGCAAGAAACCAAATTGCCAGGGTGCTTGCTCAGCTTATGTGAAGCATTCTCTGCTGAGATTTGCAGGAGAAAAAGGGATTGGGCTTGTGACCAAGACCTGCTTTCCAGGGTGTGCTGTGATATCTCTAGTGTCTGTTTATGTCAATATTGCAATCCAGATGTCAGTATTTTAATATGCAGACCTTAAACTTGCAGGTGAACCTGTGCTGCTTGTCTCCTAAAATAAATCACAGAATCCTAGGCTGGTTTGGATTGGAAGAGACCTTAAAGCCCATCCAGCTCCAACCCCTGCCACAGGCAGGGACACCTTCCACTAGAGCAGGTTGCTTCAAGCCCCTGTGTCCAACCTGGCCTTGAACACTGCCAGGGATGGGGCAGCCACAGCTCCTCTGGGCACCCTGTGCCAGCGCCTCAGCACCCTCCCAGGGAAGAGCTTCTGCCCAAGAGCTCATCTCAATCTCCCTCCAGCATTTAAAATTGGAACTATCTGAAATGCCCTTGGGAGCAAGCTGGCATGTGGGATGGTTTCTGTCAAGCAAGGGAAGAAAAGGGAGGGCTGGATTGTTGGAAGACAGGCTCTGCATAGTGGTGGTGTAGGCATGAGAATGAATCTTTTTGTTGCAGGCACTATATATAAGTTCTGCAGAGCTGTGCTGTATACAGGTGCCCAGCTTAACTCTGGAGTAACTTGAGTGCTAAGGGAAGTGGAGATGCTCATGTGCCCTGCGGGGTTAGCTGTGATGCTCCACTGTGCTGTGAAGGTGCGTTCTTTGGGGCCATAAATCTGCTACCTGAAGTCTCACCGGTGTGATTCTTTGCAGAGACAGTCTCAGCCTGAACACAAACCTATTTGGGGTTTGTCTCTTACTCAGTTTGCTCCCTTTGGTGATTGTAACTTTCTGTGTTTCTTTTCCTCCATTGCTTTGTGCCTCTTAGAACAACAAGTTGGTTGTTTAATTTATTAAAGATTAGATGTAAGGCAGAGCCTTTTCTCACGTGTGGAAGTAGCTGGCTGTGACTGGTGCTGCTTTCTAGGCTGGCTGGGACTGTTTGCAGGTCAACGCTGTGCAAACACAATAATGCTGCAATTGGCTTTCAGGGCTGTGTGATTGTGTAACTGCACCCTTCCTCCCCTGGTCTTTATTTTATTGTTATGGCACTATTAAATAATTAAAACAGATTACTCCTTTCTAAAAGGCAAGCCTTGAATAGGAATGATTTCTAGCAGGCTGCTGTCATGTTTGTGTCTTTAACCTTTTTCCCTTTAAACAGGAAGAAAATGAGCCTGAAATCTGAACGCAGAGGGATTCACGTTGATCAGTCGGAGCTACTGTGCAAGAAGGGATGTGGTTACTATGGCAATCCTGCTTGGCAGGGATTTTGCTCCAAGTGCTGGAGAGAGGAATACCATAAGGCCAGGCAGAAACAGATTCAAGAGGACTGGGAGCTGGCAGAGCGGTAAAGAGCCCTCTTTATTCCTTCATCTCCTACAGCAGAGTGACTTCACCAAACACCATTCCCATCTCCTATTTTCTAGTCCTTTTTGCTCTGGCTCAGTCTCATCACAAGTTCTCAAATTTGACCTTTCCAG
>NW_009916044.1:8100-22344 GCF_000696875.1 Nestor notabilis
CTTGTGATGCAAAGATGAATATTTATGATGTTCTAATTTAGGAGGTTTCAAAAGAAAGTCTGTGAAGTAACAAATGGAAACACCCCCCCAAGCTCTCAACAAATGCTTTGACCTGATTTGCATACTGAAGTCTGTAATTCTGACTAGGGTGAAAGTGATAATTTTGATTAAAATACCTCTGCCTCTGGAGACCAAAGATATTGTCTTGAATAGAGCCAGCACAATGGTTTTACATTGCAGCTACTGAGTAAAAACTGGTTTTATACTTGTCCGTGGTCAGTCTTTTAAACAGAAGGGTTAAGTCCAAAAGAATCAAAACTTTGGCTTTAGTAATTTAGGTAAGTTTTCTAAGCACATATTTTCTGCAAAGCAGTCTAGTTTTCCTTGCTTGACCCTGAAAATGGGTGTTGCAGAAAATCTATACCTGGGAAAATAAGAGCAGCTACAACTGCTTTTTGTTGGGTAGAAAGCAAAGGATTTATCCGCTGTCTGAGAAACTGCAGAGCATCCTCTTTGTACTACAGCTGAAACATCCAGGCGTGAGTTACATCCACTCAGCATTAACTGTTTCAGGGTTATGTGAATTCCAGAGATGGAGGAGCATCTATCTGTGTATGAGGAGTTGCTTGGCAGTTGACTTGAGCTGGCCAAAGTGCTTGTTCATACTGACACAGTTCTCTGCGTACACTTACCTTACATATTAGTGGTGTGTGCCAGAACTCCAGAGTACAATTGCCCAAGAGACGTGTCTGCACTTAAGTTTGGAACCTTCAGTGAACTTGAGTTACCAAGTGATATGTTAACCAAGGTCATTGGGGGGAAGAAAACAAAAGGAATGAGAAATAAAGTTATTAAGTGCAGTGTTCACATCAGCCTCCCTGAAGAAGGTGACATCTGTGGAAGCTCTCTGAGCTTAAGTTGGGTCCAAACTGATGGTTTGGAAGTTTTCTGGTGTCTGACTCCCTTAGACATTCTTACCTTAAGCCTTGAAGGAATTTGGTTGGTTGGTTGGGTTTAAAGTTCTCTTTTTACTTTCTGGAGCTGGAAGAGATAAACTTCTAAGAAAGGTAGAAAGAAGTGCTTGAAACCTTTTCTAGCCTTATCAGAAGGTGCCAGGCAAACTGTTGAGTACAGTACAGAGGGCAGTTTTTGTTTCCTCTGCCATAAAGTTGGCTTTAACTGTTAATAAAAACTTAAGTGTTATCAGAGCAGATAGTTACAGTCAGTCTTAACATCTACATACAATATAATGGGGTATTTAAGGAATTCTTTAATACATAACTTCAGCAGGGAGATGCTAAAGGAACAGATAAGCTCAGTTTGTTTGTTGTAGTGAACAGACTTGTCAGCACAGATAAGAAACAATTCCCTACTCAAGGGATTACAAATGCAGGAGCATTTATGGTCCATCCTGAGCTGGATGGATGTTTAAAGAAAAATTGCTTAACCTGGTAGCATCTTGAAGGGGAATCTAACTTAACCTATTTCAATCCTCCTGCATAGGAAGAAAAGTAGCTGTTGAAGGATTGGTATGTGTGCCCTCCCGTACTTTCTACACGTAGATTAAAAGGTGGGCTTGGTCTTTGCAAAGCACCCATTGGTGTTGCAGTGCAGTGATTTGCCTCGTTCATTCAAGAAGTAGATGTATTACCAAGGCTTTGAAAGCCACGTATGACAACAGTGACTTATTGCCCAGAATATTTCAGAGCTTGTGACAGGGTATTTCAGTTGTTCAGCTGTGAGCCACAGTTTTATCTTTAGTAAGATGGTAGAGGATTGCCTGTAGTAATAGGTTGTGAAACTTGGAACAGATGTAGGGAGGAAGGCAACTGAATCAGTTATTGGAAGTCCTCCCCCAGTCTTTTCCCTCACCTCTACCTGTGTAGATTTGATGTGACGGGAAGGTGACCATGATTATACTTCAGTCTCCTCCCTTTTGACCTTACTGCTTAATCCTCCCTGGCCATTGTGAGCTTTTCCTCGCTTTCACCATTGCGATAGAGTGGACATAATGTAGTGAACAGAGATGTGGTAGGAAGCAAGAAATGAAGACGGGCATAGAGAAGAATTAGTCAAATGAGTAATTAATTTATTGCACAGGAAATTAGCTTATTTGTGCTGGTTTAACAGCTACACTTTTCTAATTGCAGGCTTCAGCGTGAGGAAGAAGAAGCATATGCCAGTAGCCAGAGTACCCAAGGGGCACAGTCACTCACCTTTTCCAAGTTTGAAGAAAAGAAAACCAATGAGAAAACACGGAAAGTCACTACTGTGAAGAAGTTCTTCACTGTATTGCACAGGAAATTAGCTTATTTGTGCTGGTTTAACAGCTACACTTTTCTAATTGCAGGCTTCAGCGTGAGGAAGAAGAAGCATATGCCAGTAGCCAGAGTACCCAAGGGGCACAGTCACTCACCTTTTCCAAGTTTGAAGAAAAGAAAACCAATGAGAAAACACGGAAAGTCACTACTGTGAAGAAGTTCTTCACTGCTTCTTCCAGAACAGGAGCTAAGAAGGGTAACTTCTTCCTTTGCTTTTAATGGTTCTGTACAGCATGTTATGTTAAAAAGTGCTTTTGATGATGTATTGTACTCCAAGGCAGAGTAGTGTTCAATGACTTCACTTTAAGAAGTTGGAGAGTGATTGATACATGTGAAGTCTTCCTGAAAACACAGAAAAACATGAGCTTTTGGGTGATGCCAAGCAATGTTTTAAGTACAACAGTGCACTTCTAAACCTGTGACCGTGTTTGTGTTAGTTATACAGGAGTTCTTCCACTGAAGTGTAGTGTAAATGTATTCCTGGTGGTGGTCTACCACTGCACTGCTGAGTGGAAGCATCTCATTCGTGTGATACATGTTCCTGCTAGATTCATGAGTCAACCATAGTTGGTTGCTGTGGTTTAGGACTTGAAGGGGAGCTAACTCTTCCTGAAGAAAGCAGGAGAAAAGGGACTGCCTGTCAGTCACCTCAAACAAAGTGGTACGTCTGAGTGTGATAGAAATGCTGATATATCAGATGCTGCTGCTATAATGATCCCTCCAACAGCTTTAATAGGAAAAAGGGAATGTGTAAGCAGGGTGCCTTTAAATGAAACTAAATCCAAAAGGAAACTTGTAGTGCTTATGTGTATGTGGGTTGTGAATATTGAGTTTGTGGTTGCCTCAGTGTTTATTCTACAGCCTGTGTTACAAGTAGGAATGATTAATGGCACTGAAGTCTTTGCATAGCAATAGCTTACATGGGCAAAAACTGGAAAATACTGAGGAATAGGCATTCCAGAAGAAAAAGCAACATTAATGTATCTTAGCCTTATAGATGGTGCATTTCCTTAATGAGAAATTCTAAATGTGCTTGAATTTCAGCTTAGACTTTGTCTTGGTGCATGGGCAGCAGCTGGTTAATGAGGCATTCAGCTGTGCGTTAAAAACTTCTTTTTTAAGTTCATTCATTCTCACCTTCCATGTTTTCTTTTTGTTTCTATCCCCTTCACCATCTCTCCTGACATGCTCCTGCTCGTGGTATCTCGCTTTGCTTTTGCATTTGTTTCAGTGGCTCAAGAGAAAGGCGTTAAGCAAGGACAGCTTGGGAGGGAGCGAAATGCTGATAACATTCTCAGGGATTTGAAGGAGATTTTTACTCCCTCCTGGGAACTGGCTTCCCCTACTGAAGGTAATGCAGTACAGCTTGAGCAAGCTGTCTGCCTCATTTTAGTAAGCTTTACTTCTTAGCTGGGCTTTGCAAATGACAAACTAGGGTTGTGCCAGTTCTAACTCGTGCTGCTGAAGAGGAAGGTGACAAAAAAAAAAGCAATTCCAGCATCTTGAGGTGAACTGGAATCTTGAAACCAGTTCTTTGCTCTTTGGTGGGGAGAGTATAGGAATAAAGCTGAAGCTTCTGAGCTGTACCTCAGTGTGCCATCTGAAGGGTTATGCAGTAACTACATCTTGTGCTGCTTCATATTTGTATGAAAAAGTAATCCCAGGTTGCCATTATAAATCTGATTATAAGTTGAAACTACTTCAATTTAATAGTTCATGCTTCCAGAACTTTTGTTTTCCAGAGCAAACATCTCCAGATGTTTGTTTTATTAATCAAGAAGGCAGTTTCCTATCAAGAGAAGACATACTGGTTTCATTTAAGCCAAAAGGACACCAAAAGCCCTGATGCAAACAGCTTTAGGATCTTGTCCTGTGTTATTTGTTTGCAGTTCTGTTGTGTTCTGCTGACTAAAGCAATTTGAAGATGTACCATTCTTTGTAAATGATATGAAGAGGAGGAAGGGGTGCGTGTTACAGAGCTGATGACAAGCACTGTTTATATTCTTTGTTTGGACTCAGATCCACGACCATGGCACAACCATAGTGAATCACTGGAGTGCTGATGTTCTGCTGTGACAACTCGCTTCTCTGTAGAATGCCTTGAGACAGATTTTAATATCAATAGCCTTTATTCTCTGTAAAGGTGATCCTTTCTTAACTCTTCCCATCCTTTCTTTCATTTTGGCCTTTCTCCTCTACTAGGTCCTCTTTAACTTGTTCAAATGGAATTTCTTTAATCAGCTTCTTTTTAGTTGGATTTAATTCTTTCAGAGTACATGACAAAGCTGAAAACATTTTGTTGCTGAAAGTCCATTTCTTCCAGCAGTCCTTAGTACTCAGTGCACATTGTACGGAGTCATTTTCCTTAAATCAGGATTTCAACACAGAGGCTAATGAAGTGGCATCACTTCTGAGTGACAACATGTAGTTCTTGGCGTGACTCATTAAAAACACACTTCATTTTAACATCCAATTTTTTAATGCATACGTTAACAGTCATCTGCCTCTGTTGACTGCATCATTCTAGTAACTAAAAATAAGCCATTTTAAATCTATGACTGAAAAGATCATACTCCTTAAGGTTCAATAGTGGAATTCCATTTTGATAATACAGTGAACTCGGTGTTGAAGTGAGTCATAAAACTCCAGCTTCCAAAGGAAGTCAGCAATTGTGGAAAAATATCTTAGAATTCTATTCTTTCAGAAGTGGGTCTGTTTTCTTTGGTTATTATTTCAAACTGATGCTTCCTGCTTACTGGTTACATGATATTAAAAGTGGCAACTTTAGTTCAACATGCAGGAATGGCTGCATTCAGCTTGAGTACGGTACAGGCGTTCTGCTTGGAATCTGAGGGATAAAGAAGTTTGGAGGAAATCCCCTCTGGAAGAGTGTTCTTGTGTAACTAGAAAGGAGATTGATTTGCACTCTCCATCTTGATTGCTACAGCTGGACTTTAAATATTTGCAAAGCCTTTTTCATTCTTATCACTTACATACCATAAATGTTCTACTGGTACCTGACCAAAGGATTATCCAACGGAGGTTACACTGCAGAGGTCCTAGAGAGTCTTGTGATGTGGTCAGATGATCAGTGTTTGTTAGTCACTGGATCATACAGCTTTGAATTTACTATAGTGCTGGATCTCTAAAAGCAAACAACAGCAAACCAAAGAACCACCAATAAGTTACCTCAAGTCCAAATGAAACATACCAACTTAAATACACTAATCCCATTCATTTCCTTTGATTTGGTTTCCTTTTATTTTGTTCTGCATGTATGCTTATGGAAACAGACTTTTTTTGTTGTGCATGTTAGTGTTTTCAGATTGAAAGATATGTCTGTATCATGTTGACCGTGATGTTTTCTGTCTCTCTGCTGCTTGCTTTTCATCATGTTCATTTACATCATCTCTATTCACTCCTTCATTTTCACCAGTGTTGGCTGGCAAGTTGAAAGGTGGGTGAACTAAACTTGGGTAGTGAAGGTATTGGATCAGTGCAATTGACTTGCAACACATTCTTTGGGAAGTGAGATGTGTTTGTGTGGAAAAACCCTGTGGTTGAAGCTGTATGAAACTGCATCCAGTGCTGTGTGCAGTCTGGTGTTCCTGTCTCCTCCTTGAGTGTGAAGCAAATTCTTCCTCCAACAGACACAGTGCTCCTGCCCTTGCTGAAACACAAATGGCCAGGTTCTCATCTGCACTATGGGTGTGATTCTGTGGCATCTGCTGCCTAGCAAAGAAAGGCTGCTGTGTTTGCACCAACCTCATGCTCCCATTCCTTGTTTGCTGCCGCTGCTCCTGTGACCTGGTGGGAAGCCAGCTTGGGGAGCTGATCAAGAGGGAAAGTAACCCCATCCTGATTTCTGAAAGCAGCACTGATTTCTAACTAGGACAGCCCCCAACTGCTACTCCCTGAGCTAGTTCATGAGCCAGTTGTTGGTGCAAGCAAAGAAGGGAGAACGGGAAAGGAACCACTCCATTATCTTAAACTGCTGCAGAATCCCATCTGGAAACCTTGGTCTTATATAGAGTTATCTAACCTGGGAATGAAAAATGTAATAAACCCAAAAGCAAACCCATGTTAGAGTAACCTGCTAATATAAAAAGGCCATTAAGTGTAAGTGGGTGTGTGGCTATAAATGTTTCACTGCTGTGGAATACTCAGTTTCCTGCAGTTCTGTTTAATAATATCCAGCATTTCAGTGGTAAAGCTTGAGAAATAAATGCTCGTTCATATGCACAGTTGAAAAAACAACCTGTAATTTTAAGACATGTTGAACACTTCCTCAATTCATCCCTCAGTGTAAAAAACTTAATGTGATGTGCCCCAATTTTCCCAGCAGAGATCCAAGAAGCCAAGGCTCCCAGCCCTTCTATAAACAGGCAGGCTAGCATCGAGACAGACCGAGTATCCAAGGAATTCATAGAATTCCTCAAGACATACCATAAGCCTGGACAAGATATCTATAAGCAATGTAAACTCTTTTTGGACACGATGAATCATAAAAGGGTAAGTTTTGCATGCTTCTGACATTCATAAATGGGGAAATTAGGGAGAGATGGAGAAAATGCTGCACTTCTTCCAGCAGTTTGGGTTTGGTGTATTGTATGCAGGAGTCTCATATGTCTGATATGCTTAGTCAAATAAGGATCTAGTGGCAATCCTAACTTCTGAATGCTTTGCTCTTTGGTATGCAAAGAAACCTCCAACTGCACTGTCTCAGGTGTAGGGAGAGAACTTTCCTTTACATCCCAAATAAATTAATTCTGAGTAAATCCCACATAAATCAGCCTGTGGAACAACAGTCTTCTAGACAAATGACTTGTGGAAATCAGCATATAGTACATCATGAGTTTTTTACATACCTTAAGTCCTAAAAACTTATAAAGAAAGTATCAACCCAGACATCTGCTTTCCTTTGGGGAAGGGGAATTTGCCTGTGCTTTTTTAATATGGAATAAGGGTTACATCTTCATTCTCCATTAAAAAAGCTATTTAATGCTCTTGAAATATTAATGTGTCAGTAGTGCCACCTGTGGTTGAAATGAGTCAGTGTTCAGCAAGCCTCTTTTTTTCCCTTTCTGCCTCTCCTATTTAGTGTGTAGTTACTCAAGTTATGTCCTCAAATGGGACTGAAAAATTAAAGGAAGTTGGGATGGAATCCACATGCTCTCCACTTTGAAACCAGCTTGAAGTTTGTTTGGAACTGATTCATTCTGAGCATAGAGTTTGTGAAAGTGGTGTGGTGGTGTTACTGGTTATAAACACTGAAAGTGCTCTTATTTCCTAGTTCCTTGGTGGTTTGTGCTAGACAAAAAGAAGTCTTTCTAAAACCTAGTTTGCACCTACATGTAGATCAGGCCTGCAATGTAGCACTGCCATCAGAGCTCAGACGGCATTCAGGGTAACTGTCTAGTTTTTGGCCTTAGAGAAATCAGGATGTAAGCTCTCTCTCAGTTCTGTTTTGCTTTTATGTATGGTTTTATACTGCCATTTAATAGTGCAAATGAGTTGATGGGTGAAGTCAATTTTAACCCTTCAAACCTCTGTTATATTCTCCAGCAGCTCAGTTAACTAATGCTCAAGTTTCACAACTAACACTGTGACTATATTTCATCATAACTTTATCACTGGGAGTCTTTAGTGTATAGATACTAGTTCAAATTATAATTTATGGTTTGGGGTTTTTTGATCTACTTGTAGAGTCTTTTTGAAAAGTTAGAGACAAAATAGAGAGTAAGCATTCTGCTTCATAGTCTGTATTGATTTGTGACCATTACTCAGGGATGTGTCTGGGAAAGTGGCATTCCACCTGTGCAACTTCATTGCTAACACATCTGTTCAGCAAATAAATGTCTTTCAAGTGCCAAGGAGCCAGTACATCTTGGTTCCCATACTTTTGAGTAGAAGTTAGCCAACAGAAACACCTCTGATGATCCATTTGCATTCTCAGACTGTTACTGCAGCTGGCTGCTTCCCTTAATCAAACACAGAGGCACTGCTGTCATTTCTTCCTTGCATGCACGCTTAATCAGTTTTCTATTACAGGACTTAAGTATTGAGGAGCAATCTGAGTGTGCTCAGGACTTCTACCAAAATGTAGCAGAGAAATTACAGACACGTTGGAAAGGTATCATGTTGTTCTTCCTTGTATCTTACTGCTCAGAAAGTAGTGATTTGAGGGTAAAGCCTCAAGTGAAAACAAAGCATTCCTAACCAGCTTTCAGAAATGCTGTCAACAGATTCTAGTACCATAGTTAGGACTACTCCCAGAAGCACCAGTTCTATGAAGTTTTGCAGTCTAAGTAATTTGTTTTTACAAATTAAATTGGGGTTAGTTGTTTTAATTTCTTGTTTTCAATTCAGTGCTATTTGTTTAAAGCTAAAGTTGAATGTGGAGCTTCAACCTGATGAATGGGCTATGAGGCTTACGTTACACTGAAGCCAGTGAGAGGGGAGCTTTTATGTGCCTGGTGTGTAAGTGGCACAGCTTACATGTATCCAGAGATTTGCTTTTAAACATAGACAGGAATAGAGGACTGGATGTATAATGTGTGTCTGCTTCTGCTGTAGAGAGTGAAAATACTCCATTTTTTATATCCATTCTTTATTAACTCAGGTTGGCTCAAGTCAGTAGTACTCATTGGGTGATATTAGGACCAAACTGTACTAAGTCTTCAAAAGAGCCATGGAAACTTGGTTTGCTGTATTGGGGATGGGATTTTTACCTTTCAGTGCCCCCTGAAAAAGTGGAGAAAGCAATGGATCAGATTGAAAAATACATTATGACTCGGCAGTATAAATATGTCTTTTGTCCCGAAACAACTGATGATGAGAAGAAAGATCTTGCTGTCCAAAAGAGAATCAGGTAAGGCTTTAAAAGAGAACTACTTAGAGTAATCCACAGCCCTGTAAATGAGCTCTGAATCAAGCACGTTACAAACCTGCTGTGCACACAAAAATGCCAAGCTTTTTAAGCAGGGGGTTAAACCCACTTTATTTAAGAAACAAAAGGAATGAACAGAGTGAATAATGAAAACTGGTACACCAGGGAAATGAACTGGTTTGCTTTTATTAAACCATAGCAAAAAAGAAAGTATTCCTTCTGGAAATAAATTACTTCAGTGGAATAAACTAGCTTGTGACTGGACTGGTGCCTCATCTACACAAAGCACTCCTTGTGTGCCCTGAATTCAAGAAGCAACTGGTTTCCAACACCTGAATGTCACTGGCACAGAACAATTTAACGTCTTTTTCTCCTTGTCACAGGGCTCTGCACTGGGTAACTCCACAAATGCTCTGTGTTCCTGTCAATGAAGAAATCCCAGAAGTCTCTGATATGGTTGTAAAAGCAATTACAGGTTTGTGATTGATAAAGTTTACATTTCCAGCTTTAAATTTAATCCCTCTTGCTCATGGAGTTTATTTTCTGCTGTCATCAGAAGGGGGTCCATTTGCAGTAGTCCTTACGGTATCAGACTAGTGTGTCATCTGTGGAGCAGGGATAATTCTTCTACCCCAGAAGAATCTATTTGAAATACTTGGACTGAACCAAGAGAAGGTTGAATAAAGAGCTATTTCATGGATCTGCAAGCACCACAGATAAAACTGCTGCAATATTCGTATTGTCCAGTAAGTGTCCTACTCATTCAGGTGTCTGATTAATACAGTTGTAGTGATTTGAGAACCTTTTTATCTTACAGATATCATTGAAATGGATTCAAAGCGTGTCCCTCGTGATAAACTAGCATGCATCACCAAGTGCAGCAAGCATATATTTAATGCAATAAAAATCACAAAGAATGAACCAGCTTCTGCTGATGACTTTCTTCCAACACTTATATACATCGTTCTGAAGGGAAACCCACCCCGTCTGCAGTCTAACATCCAGTATATCACACGCTTCTGTAACCCAAGCAGGTTAATGACAGGAGAAGATGGCTACTATTTTACCAATCTGGTAAGTGTGGATGTTTTACACAAGATTGTCTTTTATTTGGACGTGGGGATTTCCAGGAAAGGTAAATACAGAGTAACATAGAAGGAAAATTACAACTAATCTTCTAGTAGTGGTTGAGGTTACTTAAAGCACAGCAGCTCTTTTGCTTTCTATCTCCTCCCTCTTCCTTCTCTGCTTTCCAAACCAGACAGTGCTTTGCTTTCTTTGTAATATTAAACCCTTTATTTGAACAAGTCTGATGCTAAGACTTGGGTATGTTTTTATTCTGTAAGGAGATAAGTACATTCCGATCTGTACCTCGCAGTGATGCTCACTCTCTGTTTTGTTTGCAGTGCTGTGCTGTGGCCTTCATTGAAAAACTGGATGCTCAGTCTTTAAACCTAAGCCAAGAAGACTTTGATCGTTTTATGACTGGTCAGACATCCCCGAAGAAGCAAGAATCTGACAGTTTCTCACCTGATGTGTGCCTGGGTGTTAAGCAGATGTATAAAAACTTAGACCTCCTGTCTCAGTTGAATGAGAGGCAGGAAAGAATTGTCAATGAAGCCAAGAAGCTTGAGAAAGACCTAATAGATTGGACTGAAGGAATTACAAAGGAAGTCCAGGATATTGTTGAGAAATATCCATTAGAAATAAAACCAAAAAGTCAAGCCTTAGCAGCTATTGACTCTGAAAATGTGGAGAATGACAAGCTGCCCCCACCACTGCAGCCTCAGGTGTATGCAGGATAATTATCAGTATTACCCTTGAAAAGCAGCATTATCCTCACCTAGTACTATCTGCTACTTGGGAAGGGAAGTAAATTTAAGGCTAAAAATCAGATGAGCTTAAATCAGTACATTTTTAAAGGTACATTTTTGGTTTGGTTAAGTGTAATGAATTGTATTTATTTTAGTCAGGTGGATTTCTATTAGGCTTTTGTGGGTTTTTGAACTTCAATTTTCTACACAAACTGGTGTAATTTTTAAGCAACACTAGTCCATTGACATCTTTCCTGAAAGCTTCCTTCTAGGCATGCACTTACTTGTTTTTAATGGTTAGTTTAACTTGAATTCAAGTTCCAGCAGAAACTTGAATGGCACCAGTGTTACCCTGAATTTCTTCTGTAGCTGTAAAGATGAAATATATATTGTAAAATATGTAAAATTGTAAATAGGTTTCAAATCTAAAGTCTCAGCTGTGCATGACATCCTGTGTTGGAGTGAAAATGATAGCCAAGTGTTCATTTTAACACCTCTTGGTTAACTCCCATTGCAGAATAAAGGCAAGTACACTGTTAATGTTTCAATAAGGTAGATGGTATTGACTGAATTAGAGGAAATTGTAATGATTTGAAAACTTCACACTAATCTGCTCTGTAAAAGAAAAAAGAAGTGCTATTTAAAAGATTATATTTCTTCATGTGAACGTTCTCTCTGCTTTGTCAGTGCCCTGATGGCCTTCAGTGGTACACAAAGTGATGGTATTACTGCTTTTGAGGAGGATGTTGAGCCAGGCTGCAGGAATAGGAAGAAATATTTGTATGGAAAATACAAATATATAAGGAGGGGGAGGAGATAGTGCAAGAGTTGCACCAGAAGTGGCTTTTCTGGCATTGCCTAGTAACTTCCATCAGTGGGCTAGGACTTGATTGCTGTTTTGACAATCCTGCTGGATAAATAAGTCCATATGATTAGAGGTTGCTTTTTAGAAGAAGCATGAGCAGGAAAGTGCACTTTGAGGAAACATCAGTCTTCTGCTTTTTAATGGTCCTTTTTAGCAAGAAGACTTGCTAAATCACTGAGCATCAAGGTAAATAGGGCTTTGTGCCACTGCAAGTTTAGATCGGTGTATTTCGAGTTAAGACTCACACTGCAGAAAGTAACCTCTTGCAATATAACTTTTTTATGCCAGTGAAACGTTTATAAATCATTTGAACTATCTTCCAGTTCTTCCAGTCTGCCATGACTTGTTGGTGTACCTGAGATACCCTGCATAAAGCAACTTAGCTTGAACTATGATGTTAAATTCTTACCATCGAGGAGGGAAGTACCTACCTCTTTCTTATGTTCCACTGCTTTACAAACCCTGCCATTGAAAACTTGCACTGCAATAATTCCAGACCACAACTGTGATTTGTCCCTTGTATTTAGCCTTATGAACTATGCATTCCTAGAGATAACCAGTTACCCAAAACTCCACTGCTGAGGAGAAGCAATGTGTTAATCAGATTATTTGACATATCCGTGTGTCACTGTGCCCAAATTGCTTAGGATCTGACCAGTGCTTGCAGTAAATAACTGTAAAGTCTTTATTTTCTTTATAAACAGTAGGTGCTAATTCTTCTATCAGGTACACCGGTTTTCCCAGGGGAAGAAAAACCACCAAACTTTGAGCTATTGTGTAAATTGCCATGTTTAAATAAAAGTGTGTATGTTCCCTTGTTAATGAGTTCCAAGAATTTCATCACTGGGCTTTATAATGCTGTTAATGATTAATGTGAATATAATTGTGGTTGCTTCAGCATTCCCTGCGTTTTGGGAGACACGGTTCTTAGCCATTCAAGTGCAAGTCTAGGTAACAATGTCTTTTTCTTTGCAGAAAGATCATTGTAGTGATTAAGTACTTAAGAACGACTTCTTGCTGGTGCATTTGTAACTAAAGTGTCTCTTACTCAAATGCCATCTTGTTATCAAGCCACTACAGTGGGAGTGTTTCCAGCAAACAAATCCTCCATAAGGCAGGTAAGATTGATTTCCCATGTAAAAGTTAGCCAGCAGGACTAGTTTGCTCCAAGTCATAGTATGTCCTGGGTAGTAACAACCAGGAGCAGCTCTCACAGGAACTTGCAGTCTAGTGTTGTAGTAACTCGCTTTAAGACCCTGTCAATATTTTATTAGGCAAATGACCTGGCTGTAGGTAAAACAGATGGATAGTTTTGTCTTGCTTGAAAGCGAAGTAGTTCAGTTGCCTTAGTAGTAACTGCGGAGTATCTTTCCAGGGTTAACAATTCAGACTGGCAAGCCCAAGACCACTTGGGACCAAGCAGTGCTGCTCTAATGCTCTGGTCCCACAGGTAATCTAGGCTGAGATACAGCAAGAGACACCAGTGATGCAAAGAGTTATGAAATAGTATCTATGAACAAGTTACTTGTGACCCAGGGAGTTGAACTGAAATCCTCCCTTACAGTGAATTGGGATACAGGCTGCTCTGCTTTGGTGACAGCCACGGGATCACAAATCACTTGTTTTCAACAGCCCACTCCTAGTTCAGAATTACTGAAAGATTGTGCAGCTCATTACTAGGAATTGGAACTTACATTGTAAACTACTTTGCATGTGAACTCATTTTCATTTTGCTGTAGTAAAGAAGATAACTTAAAGGGAGACTGGTTCATTAAACTGTACAAGGTCTTTGGTGTATGATTTGTGTTTTAAGTGGCGTGAGGCTTGCCAGATGTGCGTTGGCAATGCTGCTTCTGCCTTCCAAGCACTGAGGAGAGTACTTCAGTCCTGTCCTTGGCTGTCTTTGAAGACGAGCCCGTTTCTCACCCTTGTCTTCATGAAGCTACTGTAGCTTTACCTTTCCCAAGTACCACAACTATTGCAAATGCTTAGGGCTGCTTTCCTCCCGGCGTGTTGAACTGCTGTGGGTGGCACAGAGGGCTGTGAATTGCAGCTGCCCTTGCTCTTATGTTAACGGTGGAGTAAATGGCTATAACCGGTGATGCTGGGCTGGGAATGCTGTTACCATCCCTTGGAGCATGTCCCGCTGCCATTGCCCCAGCACTGGGGAGAGACCAGCCCTGTCCCTGCTGCCATCGCTCCACCATCAACCACGCCTCACACCTCCCATGGGCGCGACCTCATTAGAACAACTTCCATCTGGTTCTTAAGGTAAAACCCCAAAGTTTTGGGTAGTTTTCAGTGGACAGAAGGGGGAACGGAGGGAGGAGGTGGCCCTATGGAAAGCAGGAGCGG
>NW_009916045.1:0-34993 GCF_000696875.1 Nestor notabilis
ATCCAGGCAGTTCTTTCTCCACTGAGTGGTCTATCCATCAAATTGCTGTGTCTCCAATTTGGAAACAAGGATGTCGTGTGGGACACTGTCGAACGCTTTGCACAAGTCCAGGTAGATGACATCAACTGCTCTGCTGCTGTCCATCAGTTCTGTAGCCCCATCATAGAAGGCCACCAAATTGGTCAGGCAGGATTTCCCCTTAGTGAAGCCATGCTGGCTGACACCAACCACCTCATTGTTTTCCATGTGCCTCAGCATTCTTTCCAGGAGAATCTGCTCCAAGATTTTGCCAGGCACAGAGGTGAGACTGACTGGTCTGTAGTTCCCTGGGTCTTCCACCTTCTCCTTCTTGAAAATGGAGGTTACATTTCCCTTCTTCCAGTCATCAGGAACTTCTCCTGACTGCCATGACCTCTCAAATACGATGGACAGTGGCCAAGCAACTTCATTCGCCAGCTCCTTCAGGACCTGTGGATGGATTTCATCAGGTCCCATGGACTTGTGCACATTCAGGTTCTTAAGATGGTCTCAAACCTGATCCTCTCCTACAATGGGCCTAAGGTCTTCATTCTCACTGTCCCTGCATGACTGTGAGAATGAATTTGATTTTTAAATCAAACTTTAAAAATGCATATAGTCAAAACAAATGAGATTTGTTATCTCTCCAGTGTCTAAGTTGTTGCCTTTTCTGTTGTGCATGTCTTCTATCCTGAAGTCTGCTTTCTTTCTATGGGAAACAACTGATTTTTTAACTCTTGCCTTCTCCTTGCTGGCATCTGATCATACTGCTTTTTCACAGATCAGCAGCTCTGCTGCAGCTAATAGCATTCACTGTGCATCATGTAGTTTCTGAGCCAGAAGAAGACAATAATTAAAGAGAATACAGAGCATGACGCCTATTTCTTTTGGCACTGCTATCAAAATTGAGTGGCTTTATATTTTTTCACCTTAGCTGCATTGATTGAAATGCGAAATCATGTTAGTAAGTGGCTTTCTCCTTCCTATTTATTAGGGTTCATTTGCTCATTCAGGCAGTTGATGGCCCATATCTAATGCTGAATCTTCTGTTGCTTCACCCAGGATCCTCCTTTGGTAAAAGGAGGATATTTACCCTTATAAATAACTCTGAGAACTGAAGTAAAGCATTGCAGTACAATGAAAAATCTGCTAAGCTAATTAAATACTACAGTTAGATATGTTAATATGTTCTCCTGAATGCAGGAGGAGACCGTGACTACGATATCTTGACTCTTGCACAGCTTCTGGGCCACAGTTTTCAAATTGCTCTTTATTTTGTGCTGTACAGAAGATGCAAAATTCATCTGACATCAGCTGACATGGGGATGTGAGAACTTGCCTGTATTAGGTTCGCTGCCGGAGGGGAATGAGCATATGCCAAGGGACAAAGAGCTGTATCAGAGGTAGGAATGGGAAAGAAGTTGACTTACTACCTGGATCCCTTCAGCTAAGGAGAGAGTATGTCACACTGCAGTAGAGTATTGGCTAAATAAGCGTCTACGAGGTTCAGGAAGCCCTGAGGACACAGACCTGGGTGGCAGGCATCAGTGTCAGCTCAATGCTGCAGCTTGAGCTGCTGCCTGAAATGAGGACGACCACTGGCCATGTTGTGTCAGCAGCTAACAGCAAAACCTGCACAAAGCTGATTTTATGTCCCACAGCTGGACCTTTAAGTAAAAGCCCTCTCGTGTGTTTTCAGCTACAGTTGTTGGAGCTCTGGTGGCTTCCAGAGCTGAGAAGACAGAGCACTAAAAGTGTAAGCACTCAGAAGGACACTCCTCATTTCTGAAGGGATGTGTGGTTGTCACAAAGGCAGTGCTGCCAGCATAAGGAACAGCCTGCATTCACCAGACTCCAAACCCAGCTTCTGAAAAACTTCAGCTGTGTGAAATAGCATTGTGTTTTGAAAGCCCAGCCTGCCCTGGGACTGCACATCGCAACTTCCACCCCAGCATTGCTCTTGTCTGGTTGAGTGCAGAGATGGACTTGCCAGCTACCAAAACATTCTGACACCAAACATCACCTTGACTGCGTTAAACTGAAGATTATGGATTACTTCTTACAATGACTGCACATACAGGCACCTGTGATGCAGAGCAGCAGGGCGCAGCTGGTGTATGGAGGAGCCAGGCTCCTGTCTGCACCAGGAGCTCCCACCCCACCAGTGTTTCCTATCCCCATAGCCACAGTCCAGATCGCTACCCACCCACTGGAGCTGATGCAGTTGTAACTTTGCCTCACCCTGAACTTGCAGCTCTTACTTCGAGAAAGTTATTTCGCTTTTCTAGCAACTAATTCCAAGGTGGGTTGCCTTCCTTTCCATGATAACTCCTATCAATTGTTTGTGTACTGCTGTATCCTGTTTCTAATGCAGGACCCAATTAGATTTATGAAAATGAGTGTGTCAGAAAATACCAGCAAATTATACCAAAGAAATCTCAGGATGGTTTTACAAGTCATTATTATCATCATATGAGGTCAGGGGGAACTGGTTTGTTTAGTGACACATTGTTTGATTTAGCAGCTGAGTGACTCACACCAAATTGAAGATCTGTTGCTACACTGAATGTTTAATTGCAAAGATAAGCTGTGCTGTTAGTTCAAAGATAGTGTGTAGGCTGGGATAAGCAGATGCCAAAATCATAAAGACAATTACTGAAATTTAAATTATAAAGTCTGAATTGAAAGCTGTGATTAAATATGGACTGTTCTTCATTAATCACTATTTAGGTTTTTTCCCTCTTCGTTTCATTCTTCACTTTGACAGAAGCAACCCTATAGAGAGGACCTGAGGCAGAGATAAATACCAGTGTCTGATCTGAATCTTGCTTACATGGATCCTCCGTTTCCACCACTTAATTAACACCAGTGAAGCTACCCAGGTGCAAAAGTAATCATAATTTTGACCTTATCCATTCTGCTCGAGAGCATGCAGACCTCTCCCATCACCTTCATGCCCTGTGCTTGTCCCAGAAGGCGTGTACATGAGCCTTGCATACACTGTTCCATGCAATTACTTGTGCTGACTCCTTCCTCACTTGCTGTCTCACGTGCAAACAGGAGCACCTGAGCTGAGTGCCTGGTGCAAGCACAGGCTTGGTGGCAGCAGGGGGACTGCAGGGGCCTGGAAAAATGGGGTGCTGAAGTGGATGTAGCTGGAGGCCCTCTGCCTGGGGCTCGCAGGGAAGAGACATTTTTCATCTCTAAGATGTCAGTTTTAAAAGTGCTGGCAGAGGCACTACCTGTTTCTTAACCGGGAGCTAGAAGCCTTGTCTCAGTGCCCAGACCTTCCTGGGGGATTTAAAAGGGAGGCACCAGAGATGAGTGGAGAATCAACTGTGTATATTTAATCCACGAATCTTAACCTTTCATCTGGTAAATCCATGAATGCCATAAACCATGGGAGCAGGAAAACCTATTTGGTTAAACCTGAAGCTCCTGGCCTTGTCCCCCCGCACCAAGGGGCTTGCACAAACTGTAGCCCAGCATTGCTGCTACAAACACACTATAAGGAGCAGCCTCATCTCTCACCATGCATTCCCTGAGAGGGTCACCTCTCCCGGGTCACCTGCCCACCCTCCTCCTGTGGTGTTTTCCACAAGACTTCACTTCGGGATCTCACAGCAAGGCCATAACCTTGACATCACGGTGCCTTAATTGTGTGAGATAGCAGTGGTTCCCCCCAGCACGTTTGGGGGTGCAGCTGGGTTTGGCCCCTCTCCAGTGCAGTGGGTGAAGGCACAGGGATCTTCGCAGTGGTCTGGTGGGCTCCCAGACCAGAAATGGCCAGGACACCCCTCCAACACCTCCTTCCTCGGGAGAGGAGCTGGTGGCAGAAAGCCTCGCTTGCTGCTCACCAGCAGATGGAGCAGTCTCCAACACCAGAAGCCGCTCAAGGGATAAAAGAGGAAAAACTGAAAAAAAAAAGAATTATTGCTGCAAAGAGAGCTCGTACGCTCCCTGCTCCCCCTGCTTTGAAGGATCGCTGCTGGCCACTGCCCTCTCGGGCACAGCAAGCATGTTCTTTGTGCGCACACGCAGCAGAAATGACTGGCTGGCAGAAGTAAAGGTAGGAAGTGTGATGCAGTGATGCAGCGGTTCCCGCCGCGGCAAGCAGCGCTGTGCTTGTCAGTGACGCTGCCTGTGCTCGTTTCTGAAGCATGACGTCCAGCATGGGCTGCCTGCTTCACTGCCAGGTGCCTCCGTCACACCACTGCCCTTGAGTGGCGGCACTGGCATAACCTCTGCATGTGGAGAAACGTTCTGCCAGAGCACTTGCTTTTCTAGGTGGAGACCATCTTAAAAACGCTCTCTGTGCTTTCCCCAGACCTGCAGCACACGCATGTATGTTTTGCTGGGGGAACCTACAGTACGTATTTGAACAGGGTAAGCACACAGTGAAAGATTAGAATAGAAATCACCACTAAAATAAACCCCTAAGCTGTTGGCTGAAATCCCACAAAATGGGCACTGTGAAAGTCACAGGTGTGGGTTTGTGGTGCTCTCCCCACAGCATTCCATGATTCATGCTATGAGCCAGGCCAACATACCCAGGGGAGCCAAGGTGGTGCTTAACATCTCTGCACAGCTCTCCTGGCTGTGACCATAGATCCAAACCTGCACAGGGGAGACGACAGAGCCCTCCATCTGCAGAAGGCACCCCCAGCACACCCCCGTTGCTCTAATCACACTCCACATTCAGGACCTGACACCAGTTTTATGGAAGTTACAGGGAAAAAAAGTATTATCAACAGAAAGCCAACAGTCATCTTTTCCGATTGCTTTAGGGAAGATTACGTAACGATCCAAGAGTTTATAGAGGCAAAGAAGCAAAGTGATAATTGGTTTGATTTGGAAATCATGGCTTTGGGGGACAAGTTACAAAGCAAAGCACAGCACAGCTTTTCCCTCTTCTGAGAGGGGGCACAACTGCATCAGGAGAATCATCTCTTCCAGGGGAAAAATAGCTGGTTGAAAGCCCTCCCACTGTGCCTATGGAAGTGCTATCTGTGCCCAGTTGTTCCCATGGAATAACAATGCTGGCTGCAGGGCTTGTTCTCTCTTGCAAAGAGATTAAGCTGCTGCCTCTTAAGCTTATTGGAGATATTGCCCCTCAGCCTGCAGGATTACCTTATCAGCAGCAACCAGATGGAGGCTATCAGGGCTGTGCCAGTCATTCCACACCTGTTGATCCTATGTGGGAGCCAAAAAATTAATTGCTTAGAAATGTAAAAGGAAAAGCCTAAAATCATGGGGGGGAAAAAAAAAAAAAAAGATTAAAGGGAAAATGCAGGGAGGGCTGGGAACTTCTTGCCTGATGCTGGTATCAGTGTCAGCACATTTTGGAGAATGACTTATGCGGCATCTGATGGAGTTTGCAAATGCAAAAGAGGTGGAGACCCCAGAGAGCAGATATTTTTGGCAAGAAATGCCTATTTAGCAGCCAGCAGCCATGTTTAATTTGCATACATTTAACTCATGGAGATAACAGCTAATGCAAAAAGCTCTCTGAAAGGATGCCGCACAGCGATGCTCTTAGCTTCCCACTCCCATTCAGGGTGTCGCTCCCCCCAAAATGCTCCCAGCAGGGCCGGGCTCCCTCCTGCATGGCTTTCGGTGTGAAAGGAGCCGCGAGGAGGAGCTCCCGTGTCGGTGTAAGTCCTCACACCAAGGCGGGTTGTGCGTGCCTCTAAGCCTCGCTGTGCTGTGGAGCATGAAGGGACAACGTTTCCCTGCCCCCTGCAAGTGACGGTCTCCAACTGGCCGACACACGAGCATGAAGCAGGTCAAATCTCCATGGCTGCACAGGGACACCTACCATGAAACAGTCTGGGAAGCAGTCTGGGCAGGATCAGGCTTGCTCCATCTTCTGTAAATCACTAGCCATGCTTTGGGTGATGGGAATAACAGGAACAAATTAGGGGAAAATGCAAATAAAGAGTCATATGGAAAACCTGTCCTTTTTATCCTTGCCTTCTGCCCTGAGAACCCGGAGGCCTGGGGAAGAAGTGAGGGTGTGGGGGTGTTACTCAGGTCCCTGTACCTGTGGGGTCCTATGCAACAACTACAGCACTGGAGGAGACAGAGAACTGTAATGTCACCCTGCCCCACACTTCACAGTACCTCTGTGAGAGCTCTGCGTGCAGCTCAGTTTTATACATGTAATACATGTGCAGCTCTGCACGTCGGGCACACAGGCTGCAGCTGGGCAGGTAGCACAGCAGTTTCAGTTTGATGGCAGTCACCAAATGGCAATGTGGCTGTGGGGTGAGCTGTGTGCTCTCAGCTGCCCAGGCCACAAAAAAATACAGGCCTACTGACGGCAATCAAAATAAGACCCAGAAGATGCAACTAGAGTGTCCGTGCACACGCTGGGGAGACAAGTATCCTTCCTCTGCCTCTGTAAGTACCAGTAGCCCAAAGACCATTAACTCTATCCCAGCTGAAACCAGGACAGCAGGTCATGGCAGAGGTTTGTGCTGTGGAGGAACGTGGAAAATACTTGTCACACCCCAGAGAAGCCCCATTCCAAGCAGTTACTCCAGGAAGCCACATTTTTTGAGATGCCTTGTTGTTTTTATTCCCTGGAACTAACTTTGCATGATTCACACATTTTCTGAGTCTATTAAATGACGACAGTCATTCCACAATCCTTTATTTACAGATACAGAATGAAAATAGCACTGCTAAAAACAGCAGGGCCTGAGGAGTGCTCCTATTCAATTTTCATGGCATGCATTATTCCACCTAGTGGTTTTGGCATCATTTTAATTAAAATTAGCAAATCTCTTAGGCCAGCCTACATTTGTGACCTTTAACCCTGAATTTGTTAATTCCTTGCTGGAATAATCAGGCTTTAATTCTCCTTTGCCTCTTCTTTTATTTCTCACATGAAGTGATTCAGGCAACTATCAGAAATTTCTTATTCTCCTTATTTATATTCAGGCTTCACTGACCTCTTAAGAGAAGTGGGGTTCTGATAGTCTGCTTCTGTACAGAAGTTCACAGCTGCATCTCATTGCATGGACAATTTGTTCTGGGTGAGGTCATGGAAGTTTTAAAGAAGTCTGTAACAGCATTTCTTGAAATTCACATGGGTGAGATGGAGAACAGCTAACAGAGCCAGTCTACTTTCATGCAAATAGATGACCACTTCCTTAGCATTGTACTTCATGTCCTGTTGTAGGTAACAAGTTTTGTTGTCCTCAACATACAAAGTAAGCCTTTGGAGCTGGGGACAGTGCTGAAACCGGGTTTTATATACCTGTAACCAACAGGAAATACGCCTTTTTTACACCTAGGCTGCAGCACTGATAACAAAATGGGAGCTTTGCTGGGCACAGGCATGCCACTGTCCTTAGGGTCAAGTTGTCAGAGCAGTGTCTGTTGTGTTTTCAACAGAGGCTAACAAGGGCTCTCTTGAACCATGCTCAGTCTCAGGGGCATAGCACAGTTCCTGGTGGGCAGTTTGGGGTGGGCCATTCAGCATCAGGTGCCTTTCCTGGCATGTTTAGCGTTAGGAAAATACGTAGAAAGCTGGCTCAAAGATGGATAATGGTGGAGTGAAGTTATGTAGGGGAGATCTACATGCTGTTTCAAACAATCCCTGCTGTAGAGGTGCCTATACCAGGTAAAATGAGTAGGGTTCTTCTTATCTGACTGGTCTACTCTTCAACTGGTCACTGAAGGCTCCTGCAGTGTCAGTCAGCAGAAATAGGTGCCTATAAGTCTTTACCTACCTGACCTATCTCCTAGAAGTGTTCTTTCTGATAGGGTGGATCGCTTCCCTGGAATTGCCTGTTCTTCTCCACTGACTTTAAAGAGAGTTATATGTCTTCATTTGGCTGGCTGAATTCCTCCACCTCAGGCAACCGGTAGGAAAAAAAGCTTTTCCATTTGTTAAAAAAGGGGTCTGAGTTTCTCACTGCCTCTTAGTACAGGAGGTGCCTGACTTAGGGGCAGAGTCTGCATACTTGTCTATAATGGTGGAGAGAAGCAGACACTTTCAGGATAATCCTGGTTTATGGGCAGTGCTGCCCACCAACTGTGCCAGGCTGCAGACAGACACCAGCAGATGATGCTACTTCCACAGGCAGGTCACTCCTCCACCTGAACATGGCTGCAATGGGTCCAGCTGTGGAGTTAAAATATTTCCCAGCAACTGATATGAAATGGGAGCAAAAAATCAAAATACTACTGAGATTATTATTAATGCCTTGTCGCACTCTGTGCCTTCTACAGCAGAAAGCAATGCTTTATGGAAAAAATGCCTCTTAGAGTGTCACAAAAGAACCCAGAAACACACTCACTGTAAAATAGTTATCAAACATGAGAGTAAGAGCCAGGGGGTGTCACATTCCTTCTTTAATTTCGATGCCTGTGCAGAACGGTTGCGGGGAAGGGAATATAAATACATATATGTATATATATTTACTAAACATTAATTGTCAGAAAGTTGTCATAAGATGTCTTTCGTGAGACTACAGTGACATCCAGTGGTACTGTAGGTGTAGCCAAGGAAAGGTAAAGCCTTCCTTGGGACAGGCTCCGTGTACCCTGGCCCCTTGGAGATGAACTGGCAGGACACACTCAGCTGCCCACAGCCTGGAGCAGCACTTCTGTAATGGGTGAATCTGTAAAAAGAGAAAAAAGAAAGAAAAAAAAGAAAGAAAAAAGAGAAGGCGTTTTTTCAGAGCATGGAGTGAGAACACATGCATTTCAAAGGCTTTGTATCTGCACATATAGGGCAAAAAAATCAGCCTGTTTTCTGAAAAACAACATCCCTGTGTCATTCAAAGCCTACTTCTATGTAAGAAAAAAGCATGGTATAAAAATTATTGCCAGGCACTTAATTTCACTAGCTCTAAGGCATAATTAAAATTGCTCCTTTCTTTTATTTTTTCCCTATTTTCCGTTTTGCATACTGATTTATAACCTTCTCAAAAAATATTTTCATCTCTAATCTCTTCCAAACTCCCTTTATTTTTCTACTATTTAGATTGGATTGGCTCAGTTAAATTTTCTTTTCTACTTCTGACCAGTTCTCTTGAATAAGCTCTCAGAGAGCATCTGTCTCATTTGGCTGTCATTTTGACTTACTCCATATTGTTTGCCATTGATTTTCTTGTAGAAGTTAATTTTAAACCAATTTACAGTGACAGTAATCTGGGTATCTTCTTTTAGTTAGATTTAGATTCCCACTCATTTCCTCTCCATTGACAACTGTCTGACTTTCTCCATTTAAATCATCTTACTCACTCTGTCTTGGCCAGGCTGGAGCTTGCTGGCCCTTGCATGCTGCTGGCTTGAAAGCAGAGTGAGGGACTGAATGGCTGGGAGATCAGGTGGCAGGAGGCAGAGCATCGGAAGCAGACACCCTTCCCACCATGAGTTTCAGTTATTTAGTTGTAGCAAGAGCAAGCAGAGGGAATGTAAATCTTCGCGCCAGCATCCCCAGCAATCACGGTGCAAAGTCCCATTGGATGCAGGACCGCAGTGCCAGAGGTGATTGGTTCTGCAAGGTCTCAAGGGACATCAGGTCCAGCTTCCCAAGGACCCACGGACATGGATGGGAATTGGGCTCTGTCTGCACAGTTCTACCACTCCCTGGGTTTGTAGAAGGAACAGTTGCTTACCAGGGGCACATGTAAAGAGGCATTAACTAGTGGTGAAAAGCCAGCACTCAGTAATCAAAGCATTTGAAGCCCTGCCCCTCACCTCCTGAACACACAATACACATTCTTGTTACTGCAGTAAAATGGACAAAATTCATTGCATTTTAATTGCCCTTTATTAGTCATGAAACTACAGCGAGCTGTGAACACTTCTCTTTCCAGGGTAACTCTAGGAGGTATTTGTAGCTGTATGATGCTCTTCTTTCTTTGGTCTTGTTCTTTTTCTTCTGTCTTATTTTCTTTTCTGGCATGATTCACCCATCCAATTCCTTCTTTGAAATGCAAATGAAAAAGCTATTCCATCAAATCTGTATAGAAAATCATCAATGCTCTTATCTATAATAGCCTAACCACACATTTGGGGAAAAAAACCCACACTATAATATGAGCACATTTTCCTTGCATAAATGTACTTCTTTGTAATATTTAATTAAAGAGAGAAAAATAATCTTTCCAGTTATTTTCCTATAGTCTTTCATTTCTTCTGCAGGAATAGTGGGCAAGCTCTTAAAAATGAAATAGCCAGTAGCTGTGCTTGGCAGGAAAGGAACAAAGCTGTGGTGTTTTCTGCTGCTCATATTGAACACGACCACCACAAACTCGGCTGCATCTATTACGAAATATTATGTGCTCTTACCCTGCTATATACACATCTTTTGTCCAGTTGCCAACTGGCTTAATCTTTCACCAGCAAATAGTTTTCACTTAATGAGAATTTACTCTAAAGTGCCTTCTCCCTCAGGAGCACACATTTCCTCTTTTTCCAGCATGAGTTTTTCTGTGCAGATTGCAGCAGTTATTGGAGCATGATAAGCCTTATTACAGGTATTGATTTGTCTTAGGCTGCTGTCTAGACAACTATTTGCATTCAACCATCACACACACACACACACAGATTTGCCTTCATTTTTCAGTGGCTACTTGTTCTACTTGTTGGGACATAGGCAGGCCTGCTTTTGATCAGCTCAGGTGATCCTCCAAAGCTGTGCTGCTCCCTAACTCGTGAGGACACAGTGAGCAAAGGCAAGGTGGAGGCTGTAACGGACTGTCACACCTCACAGATTGCATGGGTTTATTTTTAGATCACTACATCAGTCACACTTTTGAGTGATGAGAATTGATCTCAGTGGATCCCTCTCTAGGAGACCTTTTTAAGTAGTTCAGTAGTCCTCCCCACAATGCCTGCTCTATGCTTCTCACTCTTGAGGGGCCGGCAAGGGATGGCTGCCTGGGCACTGCAGGAGGAAATGAGGGAGGTACAAGAGGGGTTCTGAAGAGAGTGAGGGTAGCACCTAGCCATAAACCTAGCAGGGCTGAAAGTCATTACAAATATCTTCAAGATACCCTATAACATTCTTATCTTGACATAGCCCCACTTCTTGCTATACTGCTTGCATTTGCTTAATATTTAGTAAATGAAAAGACCCCTGAGGCTTTTGGACCCTGAATTTTGTCTTCTAATAACATGCAAAAACCCTTGAAGGAAATTACACGAACAACATTCTGTTATTGTCTTGCATCTCTGCACTGATACTTGTTGTGTTGCATATTGAATGTGTAAATAGCTTGCTTTCAAACTGGTTTACTTCTGAGGAAAATGGACCTCTGCTGCATGCCCACCTAGTCAAAACTTTCCAAGGATCAATTTGCAAACAAAAGGAAATAAATCTCCTATAAGGAACTCTGAAAATTATTAATTTTGTTTCTTTACTGCCTCAAATATTATGCTGGGGCTGGGTTGCATGTACTTTGAGATCTTTAGTGAAATGCTGTTTCATCTGTTCAGTATTTATGTCTTCACTTTTTTAAGGTCCGTGTTATTTGCACAGTCTCCCCTTGCCTTCTTCTTTTAAAGGGGAAAAATGAGCACCACAATCATTATCTTGTCTGGCAAAAGATGAAGAAGGCTTGCTCTAGAGCAATTTTAAAATCATGAGACTGTTTCTCATTAGCAAGGTGTGTTAAAGCAACAGTGAAGTTATGCTGCTTCCCCTGTTCACCTCTGATGGGCTTCTGGTCCCACCTTCACAGGCTGTGTGGGACTGTGAGTGAATGAAAAGCAAGCAGGCTGGGAACAGGCAGCGGACGTCCTCAGGCAGGCGTCCTTTGTGGGCTTCATTAGCCTACATGTCTTGTGGGTTACCATGCAGGGAACCACACTCAAAAGAAAATCCATTTCATCAGAGAATCCCTCGTTCTGGTGGGTTCAACACTCTCCTAAATGTGGGAGACAGGGCTGGACCAAGCTCAAGCTGAGTAAGTCCTGCAGCCCTGGAGAAGTGCCCTAACTAGTTCAGAGCCCTCACAAGAGGTTCAGGCAGACCAAGCCCATGGGGGGGTGGGGGTGGGGGGGTGGCGCCTACCATACTCCTGCAGCTATTTATGTTGGTGGAAGGGGCAATCCCCACCCTGCAATGGACTGGAGGACCTCTGTGGTCCATCAAACCTCCCCAGCTAGCTGGTGCAGGTAGCAAGGCACCTGCACATGAGGGGGCTCGGTCTCTAGCTATACCAGCTTTCTCCATAGGTGTACAGCACTTAGGAAGAGCCAGAAACCCCTCCCCTAAAATTCTGGGGACACTGCCCCCAAATTAAACTCCTAAAGTCTGCGTTTACCTCACACTTACTGTAGAAACACTGAGCTACCAGATATGTTTCCCCTTCTCTGCTGAGACCCACTGATTGAGTTATGACATTAGGCATAATTAGTTGTACTTCTGCATTTACAATCAATTTAAATTTAGCAACTTCAGTTTCTTTGTTTCTTTGTTTCAGTAAAAATATCTCAGGATGTGAAAGTAAGTGCAGATTGATAAATAATTGAAGAAATTTGTAGTTCAAGTCAGGCAAACCCCTTAAGGATGTGGGAGATGTTCAGAAGATATCTGTTGTCAGTCACCACCAAACCCTGATCCCCCAAGCACTTCCATGCACCCAGTCAGCAACTTACATTTTCAGAAATGGTTAGTGATCACTGAAGCTTACTTCATATGAAGAATTTCGGTACACACCTATCATGGTGCCTGAAATCAGACCTTGAAAATGCCATTGGAGGCCACTGGCCACTTGGTAAACACAGGGCAAGATGTGTATGTCTTTTTCAGATCTTTCATGAACTGTCTGTAAAGTAGCGTAATAGAACCAAGAGTAAAACAACGATGCAGCTGAAGCAGAGGTAGGTATCAGGGTGCTCTACCCTTAATAAAGGAGGTCTTTTTAAAGCAGTTAATTTAACATACATCATTTGTATGCATGCTCCCTTAAAAATTTTACTTTGCAGGGAAATTATCTGGAGAAAGACTATCCTGCACTGACACAGAAACAAAAGGAGAGATTTCACAACTCTTGAAATCACGGAGACTCTTCCCATTGAACTCGATGAGAGAAAAGCCAGCATTTCACGGCTCTCGCATCAGTGTGGTTCACAGAGGTAGCTCTGTTACCATAGCATCAGGGCTCCTTTTGCAGCACATTTCCCATCAAGTGCTGGTTAAGATTTTTTTCTTAAATCCAAGAATCCAAAGCAGGTAACATGTTTATGAAATGTCTTAAGAAGAAAATATATGGTCTACTATTACTATGTTGTAATAAGAATGCTGAATCTGCAAGTTTCCCTTTGATTTTTCTGTCTCCTCTTTTGCAAGATGTTGAATTATCTACTTCCATCAATACACTATGATTTCCATTAGCTGGAATGGAAATTTGCCATGAACTATGGAAAATGGATGGGAGAATAAACATAGGTACTCCACCTTAGCATAGGACTCTGGATTTATTTTTTTCCTTATAGTTAGGTTTATTATAGATACTGGACACACAGATAAATACTAAAGGAAAATCTCTACCCAGTCTTGGTCAAGACCAAATTAAACAGACAAAATAATAAAGGAATGGCAAGATGGCAGTTATACTTCCTAGTATTTTCAGCCTGTGGCCTGGATTTGGGAACTTCAGGTACTTTCCTGTGTTGCAGAAATTAGAAACCTCATCACCTAGGATCCCTCAGACCTGCCTAAGAAAATAGTTACCTTCAGAGCACTTTTGATCCCACTGCTTCAAGAGGTAGCCCAGGCTGATGATGGTGAGCCAGTTGTATGATTAAGTAGGACAACTTCAGCCCTGTGTTCACAGTTTGTGAGTATGGAGGGAATTTTAAAAGTGCTCAATTTGTGTCTCTAGGTTTAGGATGTAATTAATCATTCACAGATATCCAAAATCATATTTTTCAGCAGCTCTAAAGTACTTTTGACTCAACCCGTAGATTTTTATTGGCTTCTCTGCTCTCATAAAACAATGCACTCTCATTAAGAGACAGGGAGGCTTACCACTGCTGTCTTCCTATAAATCAGTACCTTTTAATCAAAGAAGGAAGCTTTGCATTGTAGCAGGCAGCTTATAAAGTGGCTTTTACCAAGCTGAGCTACTTATTTGTAAGCCTCTCTATTAGGGAGCTACAGATAAGCCATTTGTGAACTGAGCAAGGTCTGAGGGCTGGAGACCAGGGTCTGCTCTCAGCAACACCAATACAGATTTGGAAAAACCTCCTTGAAGTCAATAGCTGGATGTATAAAAGCTGAAGAGCTCTCCAGCCATGCTCTCATCCACCTCAGTGTGCAGGTATTTCTTCTCTAGAGCTTCCTATTGTTATCAAATAAATATTTCATTCAGAGGGAAACAGGAACAGCACTTTGTTTTTCAGCACCCTTTTAATCTTGCAACAGGATTAAAATTCTTTTTGGTTTAATGCTAATCATATGCCCACTGATTTTAGAGTGGCCTGGAGTTCTAAATTCTTTGTGTTGCGTGACAAGGGTACTTCTGAGAGGATTAGAGAATTGTGAACGTCATTTAAGGTCAAAAAGGCCACTCATTCATTTTCAAAATACCAAAACCTCTTTTCCTAAAAACTCAGTTTCCCTGCAAATACAACCATATGCATAATGCTAAAAGTTCAAATATCTTTTGTCCACTTCAGAGGCCAGTCTGGTAAGGGAAGCATCCTGCATGCGATCAGCAGTGATTACTCCGTGCTCTCACTTCCAGAGGGGATATCCTGAGGTACCCCCAACCTCTGGCTCATTAGTGAAAATCCCCTTTGGCCCCTGGTCTCACACCAGAGGGGCATACCCCAGGCATGTGGCTGGCTTCTTACTACACTTCTCCTTTGCTAAGTTGGGATAGTGGTGTTTCTTTGTAGTATTACTATTTCCTTTACCTCATTTTCCCCCTCAGGGAAGACCGCTGGGAAGCTTGGGTTCAGGATTGTGCAAATATGGATTAAAATCTCCTTAAGGGTCAAAATATCTGTCTGCAGATCTACTGCACATTTTGAAAAGAGTTATTTTGCTTACACAGCCTGCTGAGTTATTAGACACAGTGATAAAAGGCAGAGAGACTAAATCACCTTGGAGAATTAAATTATTTTCTTATAAATTACCCATTTCTACTTTTCTAGTCAATAAATTTAGCAACGTTTTACAATTTCTCTTCCTAACACTCTGTTACATTTAAGTGCAAATTTCAGTTCATGTAAGAGCATTATGCAAGACATTTGAAGGTCTAGAGTCTTTGTCAGCAGAATTGATTGGCAGCCTGAGGCAAAAATAACTCATTATAGTGAGAAATGTATAGAACAGATTAATTTCTTAGTGCATTCAAATGATTTTGGGGAGAGAATTTTCTGTTCTAGCTTAAACTCCTCCCTTTCCTCCTGCCTCTTCCCACTTTTCCCACACATACTCAGGTTATTCCTGATGCTGATATTTTTACTGCTTCTTTATTGCAATATATATATTTTCAAAGCTTTGAGTGTTTGAATTTGTTCCAAAAGCAGAGCACTAAACAGTGAAAATAATTGTACCCATCTCAGTGCTATTTGAACTGATCTCCGTCTTCAAATAGTTATTTTTCTTAGGCATATTAGCTTTATTTAAAAACATTTCATTAAGTTACTTGATTTGCAAATCAATCATTTAACATTCAAATCTTGTCTAGAGAAATACATTCCATATAAGATCAGCTTTAAAACTTTGACTCAGGAAAGATAGAAAAGTATAGGGAAGGTGAAAAATTAGTGACTCTTTCTCACATGCAGCAACTAAAGGGCATTAAATGACATTGCCAGCAAGTCTCAAAAATGAAACAATTTGACACAGAGTGTGTAATCAAACAGTGGCACTCAGCTGCTGCCACAAAATGCCAAACGTGGATACCCACACAATGCTGGGCACTGGAGATAAAATAATGAGCTAAGCAGAGCTTTTGTCATCTCAGCCTATTGGGTCTTACACTCTCAGGTTCTTCTGTTTCTTATCCTGCATCTAGAAAATTTAGAAATTCATCTAGTTTCAGAATATTAGATAACAGTTCATGCTAATTCATGGATGTAGTGGGAATTCTTCCTGTATATGCTGAAGGCCTGATTGTCTCACCCCATGGGGGCAGGACTCGTGTGGTTCAGGCTGACTTCCCAGTCCTAGCCTGATGGCCCATTCAGCATGTGGAACAGCTGCACTGTTTTGTTTCTTAACCCTCAAGGAGACTGATCACATTCAGATGGTAGATGACTTTTTGAAAATAAGAAAACAGAATTTCAATAAAAATGACAAGTGGTGATGCACTAACACTTTGGCAGGTAAAAATGCTTCCTTTCTGTGCCAGTCCTTCATTGTCCTCTCAGGTGAATACATTGCCTGCTGAGGAGAGATCTACTCTTTGCATATATGCAGAAAACGCAAATCTTCAACACCGTGTCTAGGGAAGGCAATAGGAATGAGGCAGCCTGGACTCAAAAAGTCTAATCACAGTCAGACTTCAGCTCTATATCTTTTTCTCTCCCTTTGAAAGAGAAAGAATACGTCTGTATTGCTTGGAAAATTGTGCCTGACAGCTGCTGGCAACAAGCTTTTTGTATTATCCTCTGCCACAAGCAAGCCAAAACCTTGGCAAGGGGAGCATTACATAGCCCTGGGACATGGCTCAGCTCAGAAACCCAGGTTGGGGCTGGTCCTCCCGAGGAGCTCTGCTTTGGTGCTCTGGACATAGGGTGGTTCCTGATGCTGCCAGATGACACTTTCTGGAAACACTTGAATGCATATAAATAACCACTGACTGTTCTTGGGGGTCAGCTATAAAAGGCACCTCCTGAGGCTCTGCACTCTTTTACATAACCTACAACATATTTTTCTTTTGTAAGCTGTGCACCTCTGGATTAGCTGAACTGAGGACCTGACCTGACCTGAACTCCATGGTCATGAACTCCATGGTCCTGACCTGAATTCATGGTCAAGCAAGACTAGCAAAGATACAGGGTATTTTCTGTAAAACAAGGGAAATTATGTGACTTGGTGGCATGTTTTAAGAGAAAGAGGAATTTGATCTAACACTTTGAGTTCTTGTGCCCTAATGATTTAGAAATATCAGCATTTTCAGGTGATCCTCTCTTCTCTCCTAATTACAACAGAGGTTTAGAAAAAAAGTCAAAAAAAAAAAAGTATTGACAGCTTTTTCTATGTGTAGCTTATATGTGCATGTGGTTTTTTTCAAGGTTGGAAGAACATTTGGCAGCTCACAGAATGAAGCACCTCTGTCACTCTGTGGCTGCCCATGTTGTCCATGCCCATTTTCACAGCAAACAGGCAGGATCCTCTCTCGTAGAAAAGGTCAGACAATGCAGCATAGAAGCTCCACAGCATTTCCTTAACTCTTCAGCTTTTAGGACTCCCTGAAAGATCAGTATGCATCTGTTTGGTGTGACATCAGGGAAGATATAATCTTCCTTTATGGTCACACTGATGCTGTTTTTCTAGGTTGATTCAGTATTCAAAAACCATGCAGTTTCACATGGCAGTACTTTGGCTCCTTTACTACTTCTGCTCGAGTTTTTTGTTTCCTCCATCTTTGAAGCTCAACAGATCAGCTTCATTTAATTTGAAATAAAGACAATGGATCTCAGCACTGAAAATTTACACTCTTTGAGTGGAGATGAAGGAGTCAATAAGCAGCTGCCACGTGCACAAGCTTTCTGTGAGGGCTTTTCTCAGACTCAGCAGGGGAAATGAGATTCAGGCAGACTGTGTAATCAGTGATTCTCTCCAGCTCCTGAAAAAGGGCAAATAGACTTAAACATCCAAATTTAAAAATGCAGCTGAATAGGCCATGAAATACTGTATCTCTGAAACTCACCTTCTTTGAACAGTGCTCTTTGCTTTGCAGAGAATGTGGCTCCTGTGTATGAGTTGCTGTGGGGAGAAAAGGAAGAAAATAGAAGACAGCTGTGCAAAATAAATATTACTTTGCTTCTGTTTTAAGCATAAAATATCTCTAAGCTCATCAGGGTTTGTAATAGAAGGGTATTATTTTTTGTAAATGAAAATGTCAGAAGTCCAATGTACGGGTTCGTGAGTTTAATAGAAATGGTCTCTGTTGTAACAGTATGCTTTATATTCTAGTCACGATGCATCAGCAGTTTATTCTGGAGTTCATTCTGAGGAGGTAATGACTAGGAAAATGACAAAGAAAACTGTTACTGACCATTAGTGAGCAATCACTCTGTCATATTACCAAGATAATTTAGATAAATGTGGGGTTTAGCTGTCTCCAAGGGAGACGGGATGCTGATATCTTAGATAGTGCCGCTTTTTAAAGCTTTTCCATTTGATGAATATATATTTTCGCCTCAAAGACACAGACTAGTTCCCTATATCTTCCTGATGGAAATAGTAATAGCTCATTTCAGTGCTGTCATCTTTGCTCAGTTGTGTAGATCATGAAGCTACACAGTTTTGCAGCAAATACGGAAAGCTATGTTTGGAAACATAAGGTATTTAATAAATGAATATAGAGCATACCATGTTTTTCTTCAATTGGCTTCTATTATTTTAGCAGCTGCTAATTATGCAGTGTTGATATTTAGAGAAAGAGTAACAGATTTATCTATTCCGTCTGGATAATCAGGCTTTTAGAGCATGTCCTTCTATTAACATTGGACTTAACGCCAAATGTTTCTGTTTTCCTTCTGAGGCCATGTCAGGTTAAATTGAAAGGTCCGGAATTTCACTTGAGATAACCAGACAATTTTGTTCTACTTTTTAATTTATTTTTGTTGTTGTTCTACTTTTAGAATTGCCATTTCACTGCAGTCATGTCTGGCACGAGATGGCTTACAGGGAGCTGCTCTGGATCAGCTTGGTATTAAGGCATGGATTCATAGCACACAGGCCAAAGACTTTCAAGATCCATCTGCCAACACTAGATTTCAGCATCCTGTATAAGACGGGCTCTTCCATGTTGTACATCAAATACCATACCCTTCTCTGAAAGTATATAGTTTCATAGGAAGGTTTTGTAGCAATCAGACAATTGTCCAGATCTAAAACCAAATATTCAGGTGCATGGTACCCAGAAAAGCAATGTTTGCACATTGTACATGCAGTTGAGCTATACACTCACAGTGCAGTTCTCCCTAGCATATTGAAGTCTGTAAAGCCACTTCTGCAAAGGACTCGGTTACCATTGTACCTACTATCTCCATATGTCCATGAACAGGCTTAAAATGGATGTGCAGCTACTCATCTTGCTCGGCAGGAGCCACCCAGCTCTTGTTTCACAACCTGAACTTTCATCTTTAAGTTGACTCCACTAGTGTGATCTACATGGAATGGAAAACATCCCAAGCCAAGACCAGAGAGACGTGCAAATCACCCTGATTCACCTCCAAGGCTTTTAACTCTCCAGGCACAAATGGCGACTTGCATCTTCAGCTCCACTTATCTTTTAACTAGGGGTCAAACTAAACAAAAGGATGGCTATTATAGTGTCAAGAATTGATGTTGCAATAGACTTAGGATTAGACCATGCTACTCCTAAACCTGTGGTCATATTTTGCTGTACAACATAATGCTTTTGCCTCAATTTAAGTAGAATAGCAATTGTGTATTAAAAGGCCAAAATTAAGTGAACTGATGGGATGTGGGGGAGCTGTAAGGACAAAACTGGTGCAGGGGGCTTGCTGGATGGGTAGCCTGGAGATACAGGCTACTGTGTCTTAGACACAGCAAACTCATTTTGGGTGCTTGGGTACAGGTAGTTTTCTGCTGCAATCCCCCTGCCTGAGAGCAAGGCAGCCCTTCTGCCTGCAGGTAAAAAGAGCCAATGAAAGCATAATTAATAAAGGCTAAATTTTCACCATTAATATATCATTGATAGAATTCATTCAATTGGTTTACTCTGATGATTTATTTTACTCAGACTAGAGTTTTCTGGGTTTTTTCAGCCTGCTTTTTAACACAGCAGAAGTCATATTGAACACACGATGCCACAGCTATTTCCATAGCAACAGGCCCTTCTAAATCTTGATTAGGATTTCTTGGCAGTGCTGTTTTCTCAATGCCTGTTTTTTGAAGAAGAAAGCTTTAGTCAAACACAAACCTTTAAAGAAGACATATACAAATAAAACAACTAGGAAGGAAAGAATTTATTTTATGGAAAACCTCTTCAGAATTTAGTAGGATGTGTTTCTATAGGGTTTGTGTTCTCATAGCAGTTGTGAGATAAGATATATGTGAAATATATCACATGGTATATGGTATCAAAATATGAGCAAAAATATCAGCCTGGGGGGAGTACTTGTTTCTTTGTATCTAAACCACATGTTTTTTTCCTCCAAAGGCGTGATGCAATGCCTCGTTTCTTTTTTTACAACAGTTTTTTCTTAGTGTGCAGGTTCCTCTTTCAAGTCAGATGTGTTTTTATCAAGGCTGCCTGGTCTTTAACCAGGGACCAAAGGGAAGTTACATACTTCTGAGGTCACTTCACAGGTATTCATTTTTGTTTTCCTTTTTCCCCTAAGAGATCTCTACTTCTCTGAACTTTCCAGTCTCCATGTGTTTAATTCACTAAAAGTGCAGTTCTCAGAGGGGAAAGGGAAAGTATATATACTTGTTATGCAGCCAAAAAACTGGGGCTAAAGATGCTGATAAACTGGCATAATCTCCCTAATACTATGTAAAGGTTTCAGGAGCTTTCTGATTAATCTGAATCAATCCTAAGAAATAACAGAAGAATAACGAAGCCCCAGTGTACTTTCTGCAAACAGTAGCATAAAGGCCAGCAATGATTTAATTTGGTAATCTTATATAAGCAAAAAGTTTTTATTTATTCTAGCTGGTTAATTAACATGAGCACAGTGGTCCTTCAGCCTCCGACCTGTTCTGTACTGGCAGAACAGAATCATGGAGTTGGGTCAGTTACAAAACACCAGTTCCAACTCCTTTGCCAGGCTGAACAGTGCAGATTTACTCCACAGAAATTACCTGGTTGTTCAGTCTGATCACTGGTGAGAATGTTCAAGCCCACCATAGATAGACAAAACATATAGAAATGTATCTCCTAGGCAGATCCTAGCAGGACAGCAACTACCACAGGATCCATTACAGCACTGTAAGACATTTGTCAATTTGACACTTTTTGAATTCTTTTATTTGTATTTGAATAACTGCAAAGTGTGGAAAAGCTTATTTATTGTTTGATACTTTTTGTCACAAGAGTCGTAGTAGTGACCAGACCACAACTCCAGGCAGTGCAGGTCTTTGCCCTGAGCAGTGCCTAGCAGCTGGAGAGCAGTAAAACCTTAGGGCAAGCTTGGAATTAAGCACTCTGGCTCTACCATTCCAGCCTCTGAAAATTTGCACCTCAGACACTTCTTGAGACAGAAATAACCACTCAGGCCTCACTGGTTTAACTGCTGTTAAAACCCAGGACACTGACCATTTGTTATCATCCCCTTTTTCCTCTCTTAACCAAATAATTTATTCAGTCCAGGGCATTCCTCCCTGACAGCTGAACTACTTGACAAATCCCTTGATAAGGGACCTTGTCAAATAACTTTTACATATCTAAATGCATGACATCATGTATGTTGATGTCTAAATCATCAGCTGATGATGTCTAAATCTCCATTTTCCATGCTGGCTGGAAATCATCTGGTCTCAGCAAGTTGTTGCAGTTTAGTTTGTCCACATTTGCTCCATAACTTCTCCCACCGACCTTTCATGATGTTTTTTCCATATGTATTTGGCACTAGATATCTCTAGTACAGTCTGATGGTTCATAACCAGCACCTGGAACACAGGCAATACACATGATGTACAGGAGCACTAAAGACAAAACAACATGAGCAGTACCAGGGCTCTCATTTCACATCTTCTCACTTATGAAAGTAATTCTAACACTTGTCCTTTCACGCACAATATGGATACACTCCCTAACTTGTTCTTTGTTAACCATTTGGTGTGTTATTTAATGAATACAGTAACTGTCACATCGAAAACAAACCAAAAACTACCATGTGAGGAAAATGGTACAAATCTTCCTGTCCTCCTCTGATGTTCAAAGGTAGAAAAACATAGATAAAGGTCCAACAATGTGAGGTGTGTGCTGATACCCCACACAAATAAATCATTTTGATGGAACATTGGTGGGATGGAAAAACCACTCAAAAGCTGTGAGGTGCCAAAGCGAAGGTTGGCAGTGCCTTGCTGAGAACGTGTCAGTGGTGATCTCCTGGCTCCTGCTGAGACCCACCACGTGAACTCCATCAGCCATGGGGACACTGTCATGTATGGCCCATGGCCCCTGGTGCTGTAGACAGCATGTCGTAGTCCTGGTTTGGAGACATCTTCCACAGCTATGTTGCACATCGTGCCTCTGACACCTCCAGATGTCTGCCTCTGCTCCCTCTTCAGCAGTGTTATGAAAGGCTGCTGGCCCTCTATCTTCACTGCTCACAGTCCTTCTTCAGTGCTGTGTATCAGAGTGGATGTGTGATAACAACAGCCACAGTGAGGGCAAACCACAGCATTCTCTGTCTGTCCTGTAGCTGTAAAGAGGCTCTCCTGACTTCTCTGGTGCTCACAAGCCACTCTCTACAGCCAGCCCTAAAGCCTCCACACACTCCTGCCTCCCCTGTAGCCTCACACAGCTGAGCAGGCAGTATGTTTTAATAAGCAATGAGGGAAAACACACTGAAACACTGAAGATGCCAGTCACACCATCTTCTAAGATGTTATGTTTCCCTGAAATGATGATGCGTTTATACAGTCTAGGGAGAATTTAAATTGCTGTTTCTCACAACACCACCATTCAGGTTGAGGATATCTGATAGTGTGAGGGGAGCCAAACTGTGTTGCTAATGGAGGAATGTGAGCTGTGCACCTGTGGCTGGGGAGAGACATGACCTAGTCAACCCCTGTATTGCAAGACAAAAACTAGAGTCTTTATTTTCTTCTACTTTCAATGATTAAAATGATTCTATGTTCTACATAGTAAGTGACACTACAATTTTATTTTGTTTTTCTGTCAGCACACTTCTCCCCTGCAAGATCTTTATTTTTCAAAAACAGGAGGAAAAAAAATCAGCTTTCTGTCACAATTTTTTAGTGTTTTGCTTGAGGTCACCATTATGTGCCAGCCATTTTTTGAGTGGGGATTTCAGTATATACAGTAAGTGTTTATATGCTTGGGTTAGTTTATTTGGGAGTAGCAACTCTACACAAGATATATGAAGTAAAAGGATCTGAGGGAAGCAAATGAGTTCCCGTTCTAGCTGGATGATGTAAAAGATAAGGTCACAGCAAGACAAATAGGGTAACTTTCATATAAATTATATGTAATAATATCAGCAAAGAGTTTCTTTGATTAAAGATAACTTCTAGAGGAATTAAGTGATGTTATGAAAGCAATTTCCAAATATAGTTGCAAGATAACCTTTACTGCACTGTCTTTATGGTTATCAATTAAAATACATATCCCCATGAAATTAATCTGTCAGATGTAATAGCTTTGTAAATCTTAATGTTCTATGTGTAGTTCAAGAGGTAAATTCATGGCACAAAAAAAGGACAAATTCTTTTCTTCAAGGAAGTATCTGGTACTCCACAGGCATACCAGGTAAAAATAAATACAAGCTTTTACACATACTACACACACATATGCATACATATGCATGAAAGTTATTCAAAACCTTTTATTTCTTTTAAATGTGGTGTTCTATGTTGAACAAGGTAATTAGCTCCTTTATTAAATGAGGGGAACGTGGCTTCAACATTGGGGGAACGCGGCTTCAATATTGATCACATTTTCCTTTGGCTACCACCAATAAAAATGAAATAATTCAGTATAAATTAGATAAACGTGGATTCCTGATATCTAGTCCACTGGAAACAAGACAGATAAATGAATAACGAAATAGATGTCATTATTGCTTGAGTTTATTCTCAAATAGCAGAGTTCTGAGCAAGCCAAGTGGTCATTTTTGTGGTACTGCTAAGGGCCCAGCACTGTTTTGATGGTTTCAGTCTCTAATTTACTTTTGCCTACTTAAGGCATTTCTGCCTTTAGGGGGTAAGCATGGCTTCCTAGCCCCATGTGTTTCAGATCAGGCTATCCTACATCTACTTTTTTTGAGTTGCTTTTGTCCACTGTGTGGACAAAAAAGGAGGATAGAGTGACATGACGGTGTGCTCCTGCACTGTCTTCGTAAGTCTCCCTGTCTTAAACTAACCCAGGGAATTACCATCAATTTTCCCAAGCTAACAAAAGGTAATCCTAAAAAAGACCTCATTGGCAAAACTTCAGGAAAATTCAGTGTACTACAGAAAATACGCTTCATGAGACACACACAATGCAGGATGCCTAGCTGTATTGCTTTGTTCTTATAGAATCATAGAACGGGATCATCTAGTTCCAAACCTCCTGCCATGGGCAGAGACACCTTCCACTAAACCAGGTTGCTCAAAGCCCCATCCAACCTGGCCTTGAACACTGCCAGGGATGGGGCAGACACAACTTTTCTGGGCAACCTGTGCCAGTGTCTCACCACCCTTGTAGTGAAAAATTTCTTCCTAATGTCTAATCTAAATCTATCCTCTTTCTGTTTAAAACCATTCTCCCTTGTCCTATCACTACATGCCCTTGTATGAAAGACTCTTTCTAGAATAGACTGCTTTTATTATTGTGTTATGGTGACCTGAATAGGACTACATGTACTCTTAATGCTTAACAATCCCATGCATTTAACTAATTTTGCCTTCAAAATACTGGTGGGGACATTTGTTCTTCAAGAAGTGTGTCATGGACATGCCATAGCCTTGATTAAAACAATATATATTATTCAAGCATAATCAAACATGTTTTAGGTTTGATGAGCTGCTGAACATCACAACCATAAATTGCATGTGAAAGTTTCTCCAAAATAATGCAGATACCTCTGCTAAATGCTGCCACTGTTATTACAGAACCTTAGCAGATTTATTATTAAGTTTTCTTCCCTCAAATCTCCTCAGTCTGCTCTAGGTGACAGGTATAAACCCAGAAGACTAACCCTCCATAAATGCCAAGCAAATATAAAACAATTGCAGTGCCTTTTAAAAACACATCAGTCACTCACCTCCCAAGGCTGCAAGATTTTGATCTGAGTCATTGCAGTCTTTCTTACTTCTTGTTTTCCATGTCCTTTGCTGGGTTCAGGATTGTGTCAAGACACAAGTGAGCGTGCTGCTGCTTGTCTTCCTCCTCCAAAATTCAGCTGGTTCATTTCCAATGGGAAAAATTTATTTGTCTTATCAGTTACCCTGCTTCCCTCAGAAAGTGTCCTGGTGCAGCCCAACATACCTTCACTAGGCAATAGTGAACTAAGAGGGTGCATTTTTTTTCACATTTGCTTGCTAACCTCAGTCGCCAGGTACGTTCCTGGGGTATCTGGTCTTCAGAGTATTCACTCCCATTGGAAGAACTTATTTTCTACTGAAACAAAATCTCAGGAAATTATGTCCAGCCTCTGCTTTTATAGGTTACCCCAATTCAGCAAAATATCACATGAAAGTATCTTTTTAATCTTAAAGCTGGTCCCCTTCGGTCTGGTGGAAATGTAAAGAGTTGATGGCAATAACTCTAAAAAAAAACAACTTACTTAAAAAGACCAAAACCTCGTGTTTTACAAAGGGCACAAATCTATTTGTTCAGTATTGTCTTTGGCTCCTGGATCTTGATCTCTCAGGTGGCATTGATTACTCTGCATCCAGCAATTTAGTATCAATCTTTCTGATATTCTCTGATCTCCATAGATAGAGATCTCTATGCTTTAATTCATTAGACTGACATTTTGTTCTGTTATTAAACAAAAAGTAAAGGAAGAGTTGAATGCCAGGGTTCATCAAAATAGTTATTTCTGATTCAATCATTCACTATCATCTGGAGCATAAATATGATTGTTTTATGTAGGAGCAAGATGTATTGGTTTTAGCTTTGCATTTCGGGAATAGATCGTTCACTTCCCATTGCATTTAATTTTACCATAGGAAAAAACTTAGTATGACTTATGAATAAAATCATTATAATCACGATTATTGAGCAAGATGAGAAGAAAGTTTGCCAGGAACTGAGCAATTTCAGTTCCTTGGCTTCATATTCTATTTACTGAGTAATAATGTCATTTGGAAAATAAATGAAGACTAAGATTAGCCTTGCTAAAGAGAAGACAAGAACTGCTGTTAGGCAAGATTTTCTCCCAGGTTGTTAGAAATAACATTCCATATGTTTCAGCATTTCTAGTTTTGCTAATGTAAATAGTTTTCTTTTTACATAACTGACTTAATCCATATGCCCTAGAGATCCAAAAAGACACTGGTCCCTCATTCAGATAGCCAGATCCTGCTATAATATCAAGGCTGATTAAACCCAAGTCCGTATTAAAGTGTTATGCTATTAGCCATGGGAATCATAAGATGTGATTTTTCCTGCTTCTTGAGGACCCAGAGCTGATTATTGTCAGAGACAGGGCTTCTTCTTGACAGGGGCATTTCTGTGCAGTTTTAGTGGGTGTGTGTCCACATCACCACTGTAGTTCTGACCAGGAGAGCTCTGTTTAAGCAAACCGTCACTACCTATTATGTGGTGTAAACAAGAGCCTGCAAAGTGTCACCCTTTTGGGTGAAGCCAAGCAGAAGCTGGGCTCTGCAGCCAGATCTCTGGTGCTTTGGCCAGCCTTGGTGTTTGGAGGTGGCCCAAAGTGGTCCCCAGCTACGGGCAGCATGGACATCTGGCCCTCAGCACCAACTGCTTCACTCAACAGCTCTGCCACTGCGTGCCACTCTTCCTGCCAACACAGACAGTGGTTATCTACTTATTCCTCATGTCAGGAGAAATTGTGTTAGGTGAGCAACTGACAGGTCTGTTTGAGACATGACTGGTCACTGATGAGTGTCATGGGACTGACAGATCAGTTTATAATAAGAGCAGAGAGAGGCTGCTGTGCTCGCTGGTGTACGAAGGTGGGTATTGCAAAGGAGAAAGATACCTCCCTGTCATTAATACCTGTACCACCCAGTCATAACACTTGCAATATCTGGAAGAAGCAGGGCAAATATTTAAAAAATAAACCCAAGATTTAAATATTTACATTTTCAAGTAGTGAAAAGGCAGCAAGGACACTTCATCTGCAACAATTTGTTCCCGTGGCTTGTTACTCTCCCTATTTTAAAAAACCTCATTTCAAATCTGTTCAGTTTGCTGAACTTCAGCTGCTCACCTTTACATCCCTGTAGCAGCCAGCTAGTGCTGGATTGCTGCAGGGCATCTTGGTAAGGGTGCCCCATCCATGTCCCACTGCTGCCCCACTCAGCTCCTCTCCAGGCCCCAGTCATGTCTGTACAGCTCGATACATGGGCTGATGCTACACCCCTGGCCTTCACTGTCTCTGCCACATGCAACACATGAAGTTCCTGGGGAGGAAGGATGTAGTCTGAGGAGTAAGTTCCTTTTTCTAAGCACCACAGCAAGAGCAAAGGCAATGTGTTACCTCTGTAGGCAACTAGATGGTTTCCCAGGAGGTTCAGCAGCAGGGCATCCTTGTGGCATCTTATGTCTAGATGCCCAGAGCAAAGCAACGTGTGTAATTGAGAAAGTGGTTTTCCAGCTGCTACCAGCATTCTCTGAGACACAGGTGTAGACACAAACCCATCTTACACCCTTGGAGCTGGGGCCTGACTCTGATGAGCTGCTGCCTAACATGAAAAACCCCTCTGGACTTTAGCATCAGTGCCCACACATATTTCTAATGTAAAGCAGATGCCAGCTGTGTATTTAGGATGTAACAAAAAAAGAAAACACAAGAAGTTAGACAGCTATGTGTCATACTGGTTTTAAGAAAATGCATCTTATTTGGCATTTTCTTCCATAAGGTAGACTTTGGATGCAGGGTGTGGAAGGAGGAGAGTGTCTTTCTTACTGTCTGTCTTTCAAAAACCTTGTATCTGGATAAGGTAAAACTTAATAATCTCACCCAGGACAATTACTTGGATCTTAATAAAACATGTAAATATAGTAAAGATTAAAATCCTCCTGTCAATAAAGAACTTGAATCTTTGAAAGTTCACACTAAACCAGAGGGAATGTCTCCTGACAAGGGCCCTTCAGTTCATCAGGATGCTGTGACTGTGGCTTTGCCGTGGAAGTCTGGCCAAGAAACAAACTACTGTTCCTCCTCCTGTTGTGTGGACACACAATAACGTCAAGTAGCTGAAGGGCTTGCAAGGCTTTCACTGCTTGTGTGCCCTCATTTCATTTCTACAGGCACATCTGGCAGTGTCATGCTTCACTAACACTAAGTGGTAGCATATAAATGGGTGAGAAACAAATGGGGGAATATTATTAGCCAATATGAAACTGCATCAGTGCATTAAGATAGTTTTAAAGTAATAGATGTTGTCATTTGAATTAGAAGAAAATGCATACCATTATTAGGATCTAGCAGGAAACTGTAAATAGGTCATCCCCCGGAATATGCTATGCCTATTGATTTTGTGTAGTATCACTGAATGAAGTTGTAACTCTGAACTGTTTTATGAAGACATAACCCCATTTTTGTAAGATATTTATTTTCAGGAAGTGGGTTTAATCCTTTTTGTGTGTTTGGGAGAATGTGTGATATTTTACTTTCTTTAGTTCATTTGTATGTTACAAAAGACCAAATATACTCGTCTTTTTACAAATAGGACACTGCCAATTGCTAGGCAAGGGCTCTGTGAAACCACCTGGTATATGGCATCTATTTTAGCTCTTGTATTGCCCTAGCACAGTCAGAGTGAAAGCTTTACAAAATAAAAAGCTCATAGGCCTTCACATCCAGTAGCTGCTGCTCCATTTTGACAGCTTACAGAATACAGCTGAGCAACAAGGCTTTTCCCATGCAAATAAACTGCTTCCCAAATTCAGTGTAACATTAGAGCCACTTAACTGCTAGCAAGGCTGAAGCTGGACAGTGTTGCTGGGATCGATGAATTGACTCTTTAAGAATGGTTGTGTTTTAGTAAATGGTAAGGTTATTTAAGGAGTAGTTTGTCAGGGAAATGCATCAGAATTTTATTGTGACTAATCTGGCTTTGGAGGAGTCACAAAAAACCACCAAACATGAGAAAATTAATCTCGGCTGATTGTAAATGCAAAGTGGTGAAGCGCAATCGATAGCAATCTGTCCATCAGTGCTTACTTCCCTTCTCTTTCTCAGCTTTAACTAAAGTATCTGTTTCTCTGCTAAATAGAACCATGTAGAAGCATAACTACTGCTACTAGTAACATTTTTGACACTTTTTACCTTTGCAGAGATTAACTACATAGTCTTCCAATTCTGACTAGAATTTCCCATCATGCATAGCCAAAGGAATTTAAAGTGTTTTCTAGACCTTCAGGGCAGAATTTTCATGTATTTTGGCAAGATTTTAGGGTTGTAAAAAATGTATTAAGATGAAGGATTTCTCTATACATACAAATTCCAGGTTGATCTTGTGAACTGTTTGTATTCTTAGTAGTAAGTTTCAGGACCCCCAAACCAAGGCAGATAATTGCCTGGGTTGCTGTGAGGCTGCGAGCCATACTCCTGCTGCCTACTCTGCCTATGCCGAGCCCTAGGATCCAGCCTGGGAGCTGCTGGCACTGAGGAAGGAAGATGTGACAACTGACAGGGAAACAATTACTTTCAAAAGAGTTTTGATATGTTTTCCCAAAAGCACTTACTACCCTCTTTTACATACCAGTGGCGGCAGAGCAATTGCATTAATGACCTTTCACTGTTTCTCTTTCCTCATACCTGAACTCAGCCATACCTTCATCCTAGTTCAGATGCTTCTCCAACACCTTCGTTAGGTCTTCTCCCTTAGAGGGGAACTGAATAATTAAATTTGCCTGTACTGCAATTATCACCTATGCTCTGTTTTGTTCTATACACCCCCTGTGCTTGTGTTAACAAGACAGAGAAAATGCATGCCACAAATAGATCGTGTTAAGGAAGTAAAAGGACAGCAGCAGGGCAGCAGCAGGAAAAAGCAGGAATGGAGCAGAGAAAAAATTCAGGGGAGAAGCTGCATTTTGGTGTAGGACACCAAGTACGGAGTCCCCTGGTCGTATACAAGAGCAGCAAGACATGGATGACATATCTGTGTCTTACCTCTTTGGCAGAACTACACATTTTTAATGTAATCCAAAGTGAAAAAAATGGCTCTTTGCAAAGGATGGAACCATTTAAAGTGCTCCTGAATAGTTCAGCTATATCCCACAGTGGCTCTGAGTTTGAAAGTCTGAGGAGGACTACACATCAGGTCACACTAGGGTACCTGCACTGGGTTCTAGCAGTCAATTTTCCAAGAAATGAGAAAGGGCAACCAGTACATTACCCAGGAGGCATGACAGAGAGGCTGAAACATGAGATAATTCTGGAAAATTTCTACAGAATCTGGAGATATTTCAAAGGAAATGGGCAGCTGCCTTGCATAAAGGCTGTGAAATCTTGACTGCAAGCAGCTATCACGTCCTGCATAGCTAGTTGTGAAACCAAGGGAAGGACTTTTTCACTCAAGGGTGTATCTATTTAACATAATGTTGTGGGAACCCTTGTTTCCAGACTGAAAGTCAAAAACACAGCACTGCACCAGCTCCTACGAAGGAGAAAAAATGACTGCTGTAGCTGAACCCAGGGCACATAAAAATTCAAGAGATTAAATTTCTGTAGCTTGAAGCCAGTTCAAACATTCAGAGAAGGGGACCATGCTGTACCAGTGCCATTGAACTGAACATTGGACAGCCAGTGCACAGGACCAGTACACTTTCACTTAGGTGTTTGGCCTTGTACCGCTGTAACTAGAGACTCCTGAAAACCTTCCACCTGCTTTACTGCAAAATATTCCCTGTGGTTCAGAGTGAAACCATCTTGTCTGGGTACATATGAGAAAAAAAGAGCCTTATGAAGAGGCAGCAGCACAGAGCAGCTGAGGGAAGAGGTGTGACGCCTTGCTGGGTCAATGGGAGAGTGGACATATGGTGGAAAGTGAGCAAAGTCTGGTGCTCTCCTCTGCATGGAATTGAACCAGGACATCTCTCAGGAGACTGATCTCTGCAGTATTTATTGCTAGGGAAGGACTGATAGCAAGAAGCCTATTTCTTACAGATTTTTTTTTTTTAACATTTACTTCCTCCCACCCACACAGAAATAAAGTGAGAATGATGCTCTCACCTACTGAGCCATAAACGATTTTCAGTCATTTGGGTTCTGTCTCAGTGAATCTTTAAGTATTTTAAAAAACAAGGAGGACAAAAGCACCTTTCACAATGATAATTACCTAACACACCTGCATCAGAAGAGGGCCTCATGTTTAATTGCTTGAAAGAAAAAGAATCCAGCGGCAAACAATGGAATTATAAATCTATTATTTGGCATCAGTCCATGACAATAAATCAATGTCTGTATCTCTTAGTTCCATTTTCAGCCTCCGTAAACTTCTTGGTACCACTTAATTGGTTTGAGTCTTTTATTGATTTTTACAGCTTGCAGGGGTCAGCAAGGTTGTGGAGAAGCTGTCTCTCTCCTTAGCCTGCTCTGTGTTGCCACCAACTGTATAAGGCTCCTGCTATTTTTTAAAATGCTAATTTAATCTCTTTCAATATTTGAAGTAAAGTACCAAAAATCTGCATTAAGCATATAAGGAACTTGTTGTCTGTAAAATGCCAGATTTTCAAATAGTTTTCAATGTCTTAAAATACTGCAGAACCTTATTATAAGGGGTTTAGCATGACTGAGTTTAGTTACATATTTCAATATTTATGTCTGGAAGAAAGACAAAGAAAAGGGGAAAAAGACAGGGAAAAAAAAAGAGCAATTATTCACAACTCAGTTGTCTGAATTTCTGCTCACAGTAGATACATGATGCTGTCTCTGCCCTCCATCATTGCCATCGCCTGCAAGGGCTGCTAATAGACATTATGAAGGTCTCTCAACTATAGAAGTGCTAATAGATGTCATTCTAATGCTGTCCATCATAACAAATTATAATAATTTACAGCATGTCCATAGAGAGGTAAGAACAAAGGAGAGATTAGTAATTGAAATAGTGCAGTGGCAATTAAAACACTTATGGTTAGCAGCTGCTTCTAAATTGCTAGACATGAGAATTTACATAAACAAGGACTTTCCTTTACTGAAAGGGGCTTGTGTGTCATGTAGGGTTTGCTGTTCTTTTCTCTAGTTTCTAGGCATCAAGCAGCAAATGGAGAAGTTCAGCCGCATGATCATATTTACTCCTTCCTCCTGTAATGATGCTCTTTGGGGCATTTCTATGACAGGATGTCCCCTAGTAACAAAGCAATTAAATTGCCCTGAAGAATACACCACATTATTCACTTGTAATCCAAACACAGACATTTAGTTTCTTTCTCATACACTTTTTGAAAGGTGTACCTTAGGTATTTTGAGATTCAATCCAAGACTATCTTCTACAGAAATCTCTTTGGTCTTTAGTTTTTTAAGGTAATTCCTGTTCAAAGGATAGGATTTGTCTGAACTCCCCCTCTGTGGAATTGCCTTCTATCCCTGAGGACATGCAGAAGGGTAGCCTTGCCAGCTAAAGGTGTATCACTGGTGGGTTTTCTTTTCCGATAGTTACAGGTATTTTCCAATCATAAATAAGACAAAATTAACAGGGAGAAGATATTATTTTAACCCACATAGTTATGTTTGTACCTATTACAATCAACCAAATTCCTCTTTGGTTGCAGATCCAGTACTTTCAAGAGAGTTTTCAGTGGCAAGTGGCCGAGGACCAGGCTGTGTCAAGGTGTGGCAGGGACTGGGGCCAGGGCTGACTGTTGGTGCGGGGCACTGGGAGATAGGAAAGCAAGCAGCAAGGAGAAGGGTGATGCTGGCTGTGGAGGAAGGTATGTTTCAGCACTCAGGTACCAGCAGGAGGGTGTGGTGGCAGGGCAGATATATTTGAGAGGCACAGCAGGGGCACAATTGTGCCCTGTGTGGGGCAAGACAGGCAGGGGAGGTTGGTAGGCGTCCTGCTATATAATATTATTAAATATGTTTCTGTGGTTGATGCTTCTAATAGGACAGAGACAGTTTCAAGCAGAGAATCTATTTCGAAGATGATTTAAGAACAAGGTAATCAGTAAGCAAAGATGCTTGCCAGCTTGTTTGTTTGTGTCGCTAATGGATGCAACCAGCTGGAGATAAGGGAATGTTTCCAGGAAAAGCAAAAAAGAATAGTATTGGAGAACATACTAGTTCACTTTATAAAGACATCCTCCACCTTCACCCTCTTTGTATAGAAAGTCTTCTCATAACATTCATCCCAGGTAGGAAGGCTTTGCTAGTGCACAGTTACAAACTGACAGAAGTATCACCCAGAGACATCTTGACAAAATGCAATTTTCAATGTCTGCTGACAAGATGATACACAAATAATCTAGCTTTACCTTTTTTTCTATAGAGAAATTTTGCATAGGAGATAAAAGAGAGCTTTTAGAAGAGAGAAAGAAGAAATAAGAGAGAAAAGCTATTTTATCTCTGGGAACTGAACACATTATCAGCTATAACAATGTGGAACAGTAATATACTAGAGATGTTTTTTGCTACCTTTTATAGACCACTAACTGCCTCTGTAAGCATTTGGAGGGGATGAAAATTTCTTGCAGCACAAGGTTTTTTTTTCTTTCCAGAAAATAAAATATTTAGTAAAAATGTCATATTACAGATTACAATCTAGTAATGAGAAATTAAAACTGGACAATATCAACTTGGTAAGGTATGTATACTTCATGGTATGTGGCAGTTAATGTTTCAAATGAATGCTTTAGAAAGGTAGTGGTTTCTCCATTACTTGGAGTCTTAAGACTGCATGTTTTTCCAAATAAAAATTCTCTTGGATGAATGGTTTCGAAAATTTCAGTGGAAAAAAGTTCTAAACTGCCTTTGTTTTATTACTGAGTGCACAAATCCTCATTGAATTTATATCCTGCTGACCTACTGGTGTTCATGGCTTTCTTGGACAATGTCAGGGAGGCTGACAAGACATCTCTCAAACCTCACAGTTGACTGTCTGGTAGCTGTGCCTCTGTCATTGGTGACAGCTGCTTCTCTAACTGGATTTACATGCCACATCTTCCAACCCTACAGGTTTCTCTGTCCATTTCCTTCCTTTTCTGGATGGCAGTAAAAAACTTTCTTCCTCTCAGTGATGGCATCCTCTGTGTGTGACTTGCCCATTACCAGTTTTGCTCATTCAGACCTGCTTTGTATCTTCACCATAATACCCGCTTTTACATGCCTGCTGTGCTGGTGTCACTTGCCACTTGGCAAGACCTGCATCACCAGGTGACACAAACTTGCTTGAGGAACCAGCCACACCAGGGCACAGGCTTCTTACCTATCAGTCCCAGTGCCTTGACAGTTTGCATTGCCTGGGGTTCTTCCCAAAATTTATTAACGAAATTAAATTTTCATAGCATCGAAGTAAAGGTCGTTTTGCAGGTTGAAAGCTGAGTAAGGAGCAAGAAACGAGTGGTGGTATTTAAGAATCGCATTTCAGGATGGGGAAAAGTCAGTGCTGTGGACCAGTTCTTGGGCGAGCTTTGTTCAACAGCTTCACCAATCATAGTGAAATCTCCACATCTGCAGATGGACAAAGCTTTACTGGGTAGCAAGATGCAATCTAAATCATGCCAGATGACGGTGAATGGAAATGGCAGGCCCCACAAAAGAAGATGTTTGATCTTCAGGTGTTTTGAAGTCATTGACTGGCTCAATGTGCAGCAGCAAGCAAGGAAGCCAACAGAATGTTGCACATCAACAGGAATGATGCTGAGAACAAGATGGAGTTTTTGTGCTTTGTGTTTTACATTATGGTGTGGAGGAACGCCAGCCACAAGTGTAAAGTGGGAGAGGCGAGGCTGGAGAGCAGCCCTGCAGAAAGGGATCA